>NW_027277674.1:0-25759 GCF_030028105.1 Mobula birostris
ACCTACCCATCTATCTACATAAAACCAGTGTCGTCCACCCCATCTATCTACATAAAATCAGTGCCATCCTACTCATCTATCTACATAAAACCAGTGCCATCCTCCCCATATATCTACATAAAACCAGTGCCGTCCTCTCCATCTATCTAAATAAAACCAGTCCCATACTCTCCATCTCTCTCATAAAACCAGTACCGTCCTCCCCATCTGTCTGCATAAAACCAGTGTCGTCCTCCCCATCTGTCTGCATAAAACCAGTGTCGTCCTCCCCATCAATCTAGATAAAACCAGTGCCCGTTCTCTCCATCTCTCTACATGAATCCAGTGCCGTCCTCCACATCTCTCTACAAAAAACCAGTGCCCTCCTACCCATCTAACTACATAAAACCAGTGCTGTCCTCCCCATTTATCAACATAAAAAAAATGCCGTCCTCCTCATCTGTCTGCATAAAAGCAGTGTAGTCCTCCCCATCTCTCTACATAAAACCAGTGCCTTCCTACCCATCTATCTACATAAAACCAGTGTCGTCCACCCCATCTATCTACATAAAATCAGTGCCATCCTACTCATCTATCTACATAAAACCAGTGCCATCCACCCCATCTCTCTATATAAAACCAGAGCCGTCCTCTCTATCTCTCTACATAAAACCAGTGTCGTCCACCCATCTATCTACATAAAATCAGTGCCATCCTCCCCATGTATCCACATAAAACCAGTGTCGTCCACCCATCTATCTACATAAAATCAGTGCCATCCTCCCCATGTATCCACATAAAACCAGTCTTGTCCTCTGCATCTCTCTACATAAAACCAGTGCCACCATACCCATCTATATACATAATACCAGTGCCGTACTCTCCATCTCTCTCATAAAACCTGTACCGTCCTCCCCATCTATTTGCATAAAACCAGTGTCGTCCTCCCCATCAATCTAGATAAAACCAGTGCCGTCGTACCCAACGAACTAGATAAAACCAGTACCATCCTCCCCATCTAACTACATAATACCAGTGCCGTCCTCTCCATCTCTCTACATAAAACCAGTGCCATCTTCCTCATCTATCTGCATAAGACCATTGCCGTGCTACTGATCCATCAACATAAAACCAGTGTCGTCCTCCCCATCTACCTACATAAAACCAGTGCCCGTTCTCTCCATCTCTCTACATGAATCCAGTGCCGTCCTCCACATCTCTCTACATAAAACCAGTGCAATCCTACTCATCTATCTACATAAAAACAGTGCCGTCCTACTGATCCATCAACATAAAACCAGTGCCATCCACCCCATCTCTCTAAATAAAACCAGTGCCCTCCTACCCATCTAACTACATAAAACCAGTGCCGTCGTACCCAACGAACTAGATAAAAGCAGCGCCATCCTCCCCGTCTACCTACATAATACCAGTGCCATCCTCTCCATCTCTCTACATAAAACCAGTGCCATTTTCCTCATCTATCTACATAAGACCATGGCCGCCCTACCCATCTATATACATAATACCAGTGACGTAATCTCCTTCTCTCTACATGAATCCAGTGCTGTCCTACCCATCTATCTACGTAAGACCAATGCCGTGTTCTCAATCTCTCTACATAAAACCAGTGCCATCCTCCCCATCTCCCTAAATAAAACCAGTGCCGTCCTACCCTCCCGTCTACATAATACCAGTGCCATCCTACCCATCTAACTACATAAAACCTGTGCCGTCCGCCCCAACTAAGTACATAAAACCAGTGTCATCCTCCCCACCTATCTACATAAAACCAGTGCCGTCCTCCCCATCTATCTATATAAAACTAGTGCCATCCTTTCCATCTCTCTACATAATACCAGTGCTGTCCTCCCCATCTAACTACATAAAACCAGTGCCGTCCTCCCCATCTCTCTACATAAAACCAGTGCCTTCCTACCCATCTCTCTACATAAAACCAGTGTCGTCCACCCCATCTATCTACATAAAATCAGTGCCATCCTACTCATCTATCTACATAAAACCAGTGCCATCCACCCCATCTCTCTATATAAAACCAGAGCCGTCCTCTCTATCTCTCTACATAAAACCAGTGCCGTCCTACCCATCTATCTACATAAAACCAGTGTCGTCCACACATCTATCTACATAAAATCAGTGCCATCCTCCCCATGTATCCACATAAAACCAGTCCTGTCCTCTGCATCTCTCTACATAAAACCAGTGCCACCATACCCATCTATATACATAATACCAGTGCCGTACTCTCCATCTCTCTCATAAAACCAGTACCGTCCTCCCCATCTATTTGCATAAAACCAGTGTCGTCCTCCCCATCAATCTAGATAAAACCAGTGCCGTCGTACCCCAACGAACTAGATAAAACCAGTGCCATCCTCCCCATCTAACTACATAATACCAGTGCCGTCCTCTCCATCTCTCTACATAAAACCAGTGCCATCTTCCTCATCTATCTGCATAAGACCATTGCCGTGCTACTGATCCATCAACATAAAACCAGTGTCGTCCTCCCCATCTATCTACATAAAACCAGTGCCCGTTCTCTCCATCTCTCTACATGAATCCAGTGCCGTCCTCCACATCTCTCTACATAAAACCAGTGCAATCCTACTCATCTATCTACATAAAAACAGTGCCGTCCTACTGATCCATCAACATAAAACCAGTGCCATCCACCCCATCTCTCTGAATAAAACCAGTGCCCTCCTCCCCATCTAACTACATAATACCAGTGCCATCCTCTCCATCTCTCTACATAAAACCAGTGCCCTTTTCCTCATCTATCTACATAAGACCATGGCCGTCCTACCCATCTATATACATAATACCAGTGCCGTACTCTCCATCTCTCTACATGAATCCAGTGCCGTCCTACCCATCTATCTACGTAAAACCAGTGCAGTGTTCTCAATCTCTCTCCATAAAACCAGTGCCATCCTCCCATCTCTCTAAATAAAACCAGTGCCGTCCTACCCACCCGTCTACATAAAACCAGTGCCATCCTACCCATCTAACTACATAAAACCTGTGCCGTCAGCCCCAACTAAGTACATAAAACCAGTGTCATCCTCCCCACCTATCTACATAAAACCAGTGCCGTCCTCCCCATCTATCTATATAAAACTAGTGCCTTTCCACCTCTCTACATAATACCAGTGCTGTACTCCCCATCTAACTACATAAAACCAGTGCCGTCCTCCCCATCTATCTACATAAAATCAGTGCCATCCTACTCATCTATCTACATAAAACCAGTGCCATCCTCCCCATATATCTACATAAAACCAGTGCCGTCCTCTCCATCTATCTAAATAAAACCAGTCCCATACTCTCCATCTCTCTCATAAAACCAGTACCGTCCTCCCCATCTGTCTGCATAAAACCAGTGTCGTCCTCCCCATCTGTCTGCATAAAACCAGTGTCGTCCTCCCCATCAATCTAGATAAAACCAGTGCCCGTTCTCTCCATCTCTCCACATGAATCCAGTGCCGTCCTCCACATCTCTCTACAAAAAACCAGTGCCCTCCTACCCATCTAACTACATAAAACCAGTGCTGTCCTCCCCATTTATCAACATAAAAAAAATGCCGTCCTCCTCATCTGTCTGCATAAAAGCAGTGTAGTCCTCCCCATCTCTCTACATAAAACCAGTGCCTTCCTACCCATCTATCTACATAAAACCAGTGTCGTCCACCCCATCTATCTACATAAAATCAGTGCCATCCTACTCATCTATCTACATAAAACCAGTGCCATCCTCCCCATATATCTACATAAAACCAGTGCCGTCCTCTCCATCTATCTAAATAAAACCAGTCCCATACTCTCCATCTCTCTCATAAAACCAGTACCGTCCTCCCCATCTGTCTGCATAAAACCAGTGTCGTCCTCCCCATCTGTCTGCATAAAACCAGTGTCGTCCTCCCCATCAATCTAGATAAAACCAGTGCCCGTTCTCTCCATCTCTCTACATGAATCCAGTGCCGTCCTCCACATCTCTCTACAAAAAACCAGTGCCCTCCTACCCATCTAACTACATAAAACCAGTGCTGTCCTCCCCATTTATCAACATAAAAAAAATGCCGTCCTCCTCATCTGTCTGCATAAAAGCAGTGTAGTCCTCCCCATCTCTCTACATAAAACCAGTGCCTTCCTACCCATCTATCTACATAAAACCAGTGTCGTCCACCCCATCTATCTACATAAAATCAGTGCCATCCTACTCATCTATCTACATAAAACCAGTGCCATCCACCCCATCTCTCTATATAAAACCAGAGCCGTCCTCTCTATCTCTCTACATAAAACCAGTGTCGTCCACCCATCTATCTACATAAAATCAGTGCCATCCTCCCCATGTATCCACATAAAACCAGTGTCGTCCACCCATCTATCTACATAAAATCAGTGCCATCCTCCCCATGTATCCACATAAAACCAGTCTTGTCCTCTGCATCTCTCTACATAAAACCAGTGCCACCATACCCATCTATATACATAATACCAGTGCCGTACTCTCCATCTCTCTCATAAAACCTGTACCGTCCTCCCCATCTATTTGCATAAAACCAGTGTCGTCCTCCCCATCAATCTAGATAAAACCAGTGCCGTCGTATCCAACGAACTAGATAAAACCAGTACCATCCTCCCCATCTAACTACATAATACCAGTGCCGTCCTCTCCATCTCTCTACATAAAACCAGTGCCATCTTCCTCATCTATCTGCATAAGACCATTGCCGTGCTACTGATCCATCAACATAAAACCAGTGTCGTCCTCCCCATCTACCTACATAAAACCAGTGCCCGTTCTCTCCATCTCTCTACATGAATCCAGTGCCGTCCTCCACATCTCTCTACATAAAACCAGTGCAATCCTACTCATCTATCTACATAAAAACAGTGCCGTCCTACTGATCCATCAACATAAAACCAGTGCCATCCACCCCATCTCTCTAAATAAAACCAGTGCCCTCCTACCCATCTAACTACATAAAACCAGTGCCGTCGTACCCAACGAACTAGATAAAACCAGCGCCATCCTCCCCGTCTACCTACATAATACCAGTGCCATCCTCTCCATCTCTCTACATAAAACCAGTGCCATTTTCCTCATCTATCTACATAAGACCATGGCCGCCCTACCCATCTATATACATAATACCAGTGACGTAATCTCCTTCTCTCTACATGAATCCAGTGCTGTCCTACCCATCTATCTACGTAAGACCAATGCCGTGTTCTCAATCTCTCTACATAAAACCAGTGCCATCCTCCCCATCTCCCTAAATAAAACCAGTGCCGTCCTACCCTCCCGTCTACATAATACCAGTGCCATCCTACCCATCTAACTACATAAAACCTGTGCCGTCCGCCCCAACTAAGTACATAAAACCAGTGTCATCCTCCCCACCTATCTACATAAAACCAGTGCCGTCCTCCCCATCTATCTATATAAAACTAGTGCCATCCTTTCCATCTCTCTACATAATACCAGTGCTGTCCTCCCCATCTAACTACATAAAACCAGTGCCGTCCTCCCCATCTCTCTACATAAAACCAGTGCCTTCCTACCCATCTCTCTACATAAAACCAGTGTCGTCCACCCCATCTATCTACATAAAATCAGTGCCATCCTACTCATCTATCTACATAAAACCAGTGCCCGTTCTCTCCATCTCTCTACATGAATCCAGTGCCGTTCCCCTCCACATCTCTCTACATAAAACCAGTGCAATCCTACTCATCTATCTACATAAAAACAGTGCCGTCCTACTGATCCATCAACATAAAACCAGTACCATCCACCCCATCTCTCTGAATAAAACCAGTGCCCTCCTCCCCATCTAACTACATAATACCAGTGCCATCCTCTCCATCTCTCTACATAAAACCAGTGCCCTTTTCCTCATCTATCTACATAAGACCATGGCCGTCCTACCCATCTATATACATAATACCAGTGCCGTACTCTCCATCTCTCTACATGAATCCAGTGCCGTCCTACCCATCTATCTACGTAAAACCAGTGCAGTGTTCTCAATCTCTCTCCATAAAACCAGTGCCATCCTCCCCATCTCTCTAAATAAAACCAGTGCCGTCCTACCCACCCGTCTACATAAAACCAGTGCCATCCTACCCATCTAACTACATAAAACCTGTGCCGTCAGCCCCAACTAAGTACATAAAACCAGTGTCATCCTCCCCACCTATCTACATAAAACCAGTGCCGTCCTCCCCATCTATCTATATAAAACTAGTGCCATCCTTTCCACCTCTCTACATAATACCAGTGCTGTACTCCCCATCTAACTACATAAAACCAGTGCCGTCCTCCCCATCTATCTACATAAAATCAGTGCCATCCTACTCATCTATCTACATAAAACCAGTACCATCCTCCCCATATGTCTACATAAAACCAGTCCCGTCCTCTCCATCTATCTAAATAAAACCAGTCCCATACTCTCCATCTCTCTCATAAAACCAGTACCGTCCTCCCCATCTGTCTGCATAAAACCAGTGTCGTCCTCCCCATCTGTCTGCATAAAACCAGTGTCGTCCTCCCCATCAATCTAGATAAAACCAGTGCCGTCGTACCCAACGAACTAGAAAAAACCGGTGCCATCCTCCCCATCTAACTACATAATACCAGTGCCGTCCTCTCCATCTCTCTACATGAATCCAGTGCCGTCCTCCACATCTCTCTACATAAAACCAGTGCCCTCCTACCCATCTAACTACATAAAACCAGTGCTGTCCTCCCCATCTATCTACTTAAAAATATGCCGTCCTCCTCATCTGTCTGCATAAAAGCAGTGTAGTCCTCCCCATCTCTCTACATAAAACCAGTGCCTTCCTACCCATCTATCTACATAAAACCAGTGTCGTCCACCCCATCTATCTACATAAAATCAGTGCCATCCTACTCATCTATCTACATAAAACCAGTGCCATCCACCCCATCTCTCTATATAAAACCAGAGCCGTCCTCTCTATCTCTCTACATAAAACCAGTGCCGTCCTACCCATCTATCTACATAAAACCAGTGTCGTCCACCCATCTATCTACATAAAATCAGTGCCATCCTCCCCATGTATCCACATAAAACCAGTCCTGTCCTCTGCATCTCTCTACTTAAAACCAGTGCCACCATACCCATCTATATACATAATACCAGTGCCGTACTCTCCATCTCTCTCATAAAACCAGTACCGTCCTCCCCATCTATTTGCATAAAACCAGTGTCGTCCTCCCCATCAATCGAGATAAAACCAGTGCCGTCGTACCCAACGAACTAGATAAAATAGTGCCATCCTCCCCATCTAACTACATAATACCAGTGCCGTCCTCTCCATCTCTCTACATAAAACCAGTGCCATCTTCCTCATCTATCTGCATAAGACCATTGCCGTGCTACTGATCCATCAACATAAAACCAGTGTCGTCCTCCCCATCTATCTACATAAAACCAGTGCCCGTTCTCTCCATCTCTCTACATGAATCCAGTGCCGTCCTCCACATCTCTCTACATAAAACCAGTGCAATCCTACTCATCTATCTACATAAAAACAGTGCCGTCCTACTGATCCATCAACATAAAACCAGTGCCATCCACCCCATCTCTCTAAATAAAACCAGTGCCCTCCTACCCTTCTAACTACATAAAACCTGTGCCGTCCGCCCCAACTAAGTACATAAAACCAGTATCATCCTCCCCACCTATCTACATAAAAACAGTGCCGTCCTACTGATCCATCAACATAAAACCAGTGCCATCCACCCCATCTCTCTAAATAAAACCAGTGCCGTCCTACCCATCTATCTACATAAAACCAGTGCCGTCCCACCCATCTATCTACATAAAACTATTGCCACCCTACACATCTATATGCATAATACCAGTGCAGTACTCGCCATCTCTCTGATAAAACCAGTACCGTCCTCCCCATCTGTCTGCATAAAACCAGTGTCGTCCTCCCCATCTATCTAGATAAAACCAGTGCCGTCGTACCCAACGAACTAAATAAAACCAGCGCCATCCTCTCCGTCTAACTACATAATACCAGTGCCATCCTCTCCATCTCTCTACATAAAACCAATGCCCGTTCTCTCCATCTCTCTACATGAATCCAGTGCCGTCCTCCACATCTCTCTACATAAAACCCGTGCCGTGCTCCCCCATCTACCTATATAAAATCAGTGCCATCCTACTCATCTATCTATATAAAACCAGAGCCGTCCTCTCTATCTCTCTACATAAAACCAGTGCCGTCCTACCCATCTATCTACATTAAACCAGTGTCGTCCAACCATCTATCTACATAAAACTAGTCCTGTCCTCTGCATCTCTCTACATAAAACCAGTGCCACCCTACCCATCTATATACATAATACCAGTGCCGTACTCTCCATCTCTCTCATAAAACCAGTACCGTCCTCCCCATCTGTCTGCATAAAACCAGTGTCGTCCTCCCCATCAATCTAGATAAAACCAGTGCCATCGTACCCAACGAACTAGATAAAACCAGTGCCATCCTCCCCATCTAACTACATAATACCAGTGCCGTCCTCTCTATCTCTCTATACATAAAACCAGTGCCATCTTCCTCATCTATCTGCATAAGACCATTCCCGTCCTACCCATCTATCTACATAAAACCAGTGCCGTGCTACTGATCCATCAACATAAAACCAGTGTCGTCCTCCCCATCTAACTACATAAAACCAGTGCCGTCCTCCTCATCTATCTACATAAAACCAGTGCCGTCCTCCTCATCTATCTACATAAAACCAGTGCTGACCTACCCAGCTATCTACATAAAACCAGTGCCGTCCCACCCATTTACCTACAAAAAACCAGTGCCACCCTACACATCTATATACATAATACCAGTGCCGTACTCTCCATCTCTCTCATAAAACCAGTACCGTCCTCACCATCTGTCTGCATAAAACCAGTGTCGTCCTCCCCATCTATCTAGATAAAACCAGTGCCGTCGTACCCAACGAACTAGATAAAACCAGCGCCATCCTCCCCGTCTAACTACATAATAAGAGTGCCATTATCTCCATCTCTCTACATAAAACCAGTGCCATTTTCCTCATCTATCTACATAAGACCATGGCCGTCCTACCCATCTAAAAACATAATACCAGTGCCGTACTCTCCATCTCTCTACATGAATCCAGTGCTATCCTACCCATCTATCTACGTAAAACCAGTGCCGTGTTCTCAATCTCTCTACATAAAACCAGTGCCATCCTCCCCATCTCTCTAAATAAAACCAGTGCCGTCCTCCCCACCCGTCTACATAAAACCAGTGCCATCCTCCCCATCTATCTACATAAAATCAGTGCCATCCTACTCATCTATCTACATAAAACCAGTACCATCCTCCCCATATATCTACATAAAACCAGTGCCGTCCTCTCCATCTATCTAAATAAAACCAGTCCCATACTCTCCATCTCTCTCATAAAACCAGTACCGTCCTCCCCATCTGTCTGCATAAAACCAGTGTCGTCCTCCCCATCTGTCTGCATAAAACCAGTGTCGTCCTCCCCATCAATCTAGATAAAACCAGTGCCCGTTCTCTCCATCTCTCTACATGAATCCAGTGCCGTCCTCCACATCTCTCTACATAAAACCAGTGCCCTCCTACCCATCTAACTACATAAAACCACTGCTGTCCTCCCCATCTATCTACATAAAAAAAATGCCGTCCTCCTCATCTGTCTGCATAAAAGCAGTGTAGTCCTCCCCATCTCTCTACATAAAACCAGTGCCTTCCTACCCATCTATCTACATAAAACCAGTGTCGTCCACCCCATCTATCTACATAAAATCAGTGCCATCCTACTCATCTATCTACATAAAACCAGTGCCATCCACCCCATCTCTCTATATAAAACCAGAGCCGTCCTCTCTATCTCTCTACATAAAACCAGTGCCGTCCTACCCATCTATCTACATAAAACCAGTGTCGACCACCCATCTATCTACATAAAATCAGTGCCATCCTCCCCATGTATCCACATAAAACCAGTCCTGTCCTCTGCATCTCTCTACTTAAAACCAGTGCCACCATACCCATCTGTTTACATAATACCAGTGCCGTACTCTCCATCTCTCTCATAAAACCAGTACCGTCCTCCCCATCTATCTACATAAAACCAGTGCCGACCTACCCATCTATCTACATAAAACCAGTGCCGTCCCACCCATTTACCTACAAAAAACCAGTGCCACCCTACACATCTATATACATAATACCAGTGCCGTACTCTCCATCTCTCTCATAAAACCAGTACCGTCCTCACCATCTGTCTGCATAAAACCAGTGTCGTCCTCCCCATCTATCTAGATAAAACCAGTGCCGTCGTACCCAACGAACTAGATAAAACCAGCGCCATCCTCCCCGTCTAACTACATAATACCAGTGCCATTATCTCCATCTCTCTACATAAAACCAGTGCCATTTTCCTCATCTATCTACATAAGACCATGGCCGTCCTACCCATCTAAAAACATAATACCAGTGCCGTACTCTCCATCTCTCTACATGAATCCAGTGCTGTCCTACCCATCTATCTACGTAAAACCAGTGCCGTGTTCTCAATCTCTCTACATAAAACCAGTGCCATCCTCCCCATCTCTCTAAATAAAAACAGTGCCGTCCTACCCTCCCGTCTACATAAAACCAGTGCCATCCTACCCATCTAACTACATAAAACCTGTGCTGTCCGCCCCAACTAAGTACATAAAACCAGTGTCATCCTCCCCACCTATCTACATAAAACCAGTGCCGTCCTCCCCATCTATCTATATAAAACTAGTGCCATCCTTTCCATCTCTCTGCATAATACCAGTGCTGTCCTCCCCATCTAACTACATAAAACCAGTGCCGTCCTCCCCATCTATCTACATAAAATCAGTGCCATCCTACTCATCTATCTACATAAAACCAGTGCCATCCTCCCCATATATCTACATAAAACCAGTGCCGTCCTCCCCATCTATCTAAATAAAACCAGTCCCATACTCTCCAGCTCTCTCATAAAACCAGTACCGTCCTCCCCATCTGTCTGCATAAAACCAGTGTCGTCCTCCCCATCAATCTAGATAAAACCAGTGCCGTTGTACCCAACGAACTAGATAAAACCAGTGCCAACCTCCCCACCTAACTACATAATACCAGTGCCGTCCTCTCCATCTCTCTACATAAAACCAGTGCCATCTTCCTCATCTATCTGCATAAGACCATTGCCGTCCTACCCATCTATCTACATAAAACCAGTGCCATGCTACTGATCCATCAACATAAAACCAGTGTCGTCCTCCCCATCTATCTACAGAAAACCAGTGCAGTCCTCCCCATCTATCTATGTAAAACTAGTGCCATCCTTTACATCTCTCTACATGAATCCAGTGCCGTCCTCCACATCAATCTACATAAAACCAGTGCCGTGCTACTGATCCATCAACATAAAACCAGTGACGTCCTCCCCATCTATCTACATAAAACCAGTGCCCGTTCTCTCCATCTCTCTACATGAATCCAGTGCCATCCTCCACATCTCCCTACATAAAACCAGTGCAATCCTACTCATCTATCTACATAAAACCAGTGCCGTCCTACCCACCCGTCTACATAAAACCAGTGCAATCCTACCCATCTAACTACATAAAACCTGTGCCGTCCGCCCCAACTAAGTACATAAAACCAGTGCCGTCCTCCCCATCTATCTATATAAAACTAGTGCCATCCTTTCCATCTCTCTACATAATACCAGTGCCGTCCTCCCCATCTAACTACATAAAACCCGTGCCGTGCTCCCCATCTATCTACATAAAATCAGTGCCATCCTACTCATCTATCTACATAAAACCAGTGCCGTCCTCCCCATCTATCTAAATAAAACCAGTGCCATCCTACCCATCTATCTACATAAAACCAGTGCCGTCCTCCCCATCTATCTACATAAAACCAGTCCTGTCCTCTGCATCTCTCTACATAAAACCAGTGCCACCCTACCCATCTATTTTCATAATACCAGTGCCGTACTCTCCATCTCTCTCATAAAACCAGTACCGTCCTCCCCATCTGTCTGCATAAAACCAGTGTCGTCCTCTCCATCAATCTAGATAAAACCAGTGTCGTCGTACCCAACGAACTAGATAAAACCAGTGCCATCCTCCCCATCTAACTACATAATACCAGTGCCGTCCTCTCTATCTCTCTACATAAAACCAGTGCCATCTTCCTCATCTATCTGCATAAGACCATTGCCGTCCTACCCATCTATCTACATAAAACCAGTGCCGTGCTACTGATCCATCAACATAAAACCAGTGTTGTCCTCCCCATCTATCTACATAAAACCAGTGCAGCCCATACCATCTACCTACATAAAACCAGTGCACATTCTCTCCATCTCTCTACATGAATCCAGTGCCGTCCTCCACATCTCTCTATATAAAACCAGTGCCATCCTACTCATCTATCTACATAAAACCAGTGCCGTCCTACTGATCCATCAACATAAAACCAGTGCATTCCACCCCATCTCTCTAAATAGAACCAGTGCCCTCCTACCCATCTAACTACATAAAACCAGTGCCATCCTACTCATCTATCTACATAAAAACAGTGCCATCCTCCCCATCTATCTACATAAAACCAGTGCCATCCTCCTCATCTACCTACATAAAAAAATGCCGTCCTCCCCATCTGTCTGCATAAAAGCAGTGTCGTCCTCCCCATCTCTGTACATAAAACCAGTGCCTTCCTACCCATCTATCTACATAAAACCAGTGTCGTCCACCCCATCTATCTACATAAAATCAGTGCCATCCTACTCATCTATCTACATAAAACCAGTGCCATTCACCCCATCTCTGTATATAAAACCAGAGCCGTCCTCTCTGTCTCTCTACATAAAACCAGTGCCGTCCTTCCCATCTATCTACATAAAACCAGTGTCGTCCACCCATCTATCTACATAAAATCAGTTCCATCCTACTCATCTATCTACATGAAACCAGTGCCATCCTCCCCATCTATCTACATAAAACCAGTCCTGTACTCTGCATCTCTCTACATAAAACCAGTGCCACCCTTCCCATCTATATACATCATACCAGTGCCGTACTCTCCATCTCTCTCATAAAACCAGTACCATCCTCCCCATCTATCTACGTAAAACCAGTGCAGTGTTCTCAATCTCTCTACATAAAACCAGTGCCATCCTCCCTATCTCTCTAAATAAAACCAGTGCCGTCCTCCCCACCTATCTACATAAAACCAGTGCCGTCCTCCCCATCTATCTATATAAAACTAGTGCCATCCTTTCCATCTCTCTACATAATACCAGTGCTGTCCTCCCCATCTAACTACATAAAACCAGTGCCGTCCTCCCCATCTATCTACATAAAATCAGTGCCATCCTACTCATCTATCTACATAAAACCAGTGCCATCCTCCCCATATATCTACATAAAACCAGTGCCGTCCTCTCCATCTATCTAAATAAAACCAGTCCCATACTCTCCATCTCTCTCATAAAACCAGTACCGTCCTCCCCATCTGTCTGCATAAAACCAGTGTCGTCCTCCCCATCTGTCTGCATAAAACCAGTGTCGTCCTCCCCATCAATCTAGATAAAACCAGTGCCCGTTCTCTCCATCTCTCTACATGAATCCTGTGCCGTCCTCCACATCTCTATACAAAAAACCAGTGCCCTCCTACCCATCTAACTACGTAAAACCAGTGCTGTCCTCCCCATTTATCAACATAAAAAAAATGCCGTCCTCCTCATCTGTCTGCATAAAAGCAGTGTAGTCCTCCCCATCTCTCTACATAAAACCAGTGCCTTCCTACCCATCTATCTACATAAAACCAGTGTCGTCCACCCCATCTATCTACATAAAATCAGTGCCATCCTACTCATCTATCTACATAAAACCAGTGCCATCCACCACATCTCTCTATATAAAACCAGAGCCGTCCTCTCTATCTCTCTACATAAAACCAGTGTCGTCCACCCATCTATCTACATAAAATCAGTGCCATCCTCCCCATGTATCCACATAAAACCAGTCCTGTCCTCTGCATCTCTCTACATAAAACCAGTGCCACCATACCCATCTATATACATAATACCAGTGCCGTACTCTCCATCTCTCTCATAAAACCAGTACCGTCCTCCCCATCTATTTGCATAAAACCAGTGTCGTCCTCCCCATCAATCTAGATAAAACCAGTGCCGTCGTACCCAACAAACTAGATAAAACCAGTGCCATCCTCCCCATCTCCCTAAATAAAACCAGTGCCGTCCTACCCTCCCGTCTACATAAAACCAGTGCCATCCTACCCATCTAACTACATAAAACCTGTGCCGTCCGCCCCAACTAAGTACATAAAACCAGTGTCATCCTCCCCACCTATCTACATAAAACCAGTGCCGTCCTCTCCATCTATCTATATAAAACTAGTGCCATCCTTTCCATCTCTCTACATAATACCAGTGCTGTCCTCCCCATCTAACTACATAAAACCAGTGCCGTCCTCCCCATCTATCTACATAAAATCAGTGCCATCCTACTCATCTATCTACATAAAACCAGTGCCATCCTCCCCATATATCTACATAAAACCAGTGCCGTCCTCCCCATCTATCTAAATAAAACCAGAACCATACTCTCCAGCTCTCTCATACAACCAGTACCGTTCTCCCCATCTGTCTGCATAAAACCAGTGTCGTCCTCCCCATCAATCTAGATAAAACCAGTGCCGTCGTACCCAACGAACTAGATAAAACCAGTGCCAACCTCCCCATCTAACTACATAAAACCAGTGCCGTCCTCCCCATCTATCTACATAAAATCAGTGCCATCCTACTCATCTATCTACATAAAACCAGTGCCATCCTCCCCATATATCTACATAAAACCAATGCCGTCCTCTCCATCTATCTAAATAAAACCAGTCCCATACTCTCCATCTCTCTCATAAAACCAGTACCGTCCTCCCCATCTGTCTGCATAAAACCAGTGTCGTCCTCCCCATCTGTCTGCATAAAACCAGTGTCGTCCTCCCCATCAATCTAGATAAAACCAGTGCCCGTTCTCTCCATCTCTCCACATGAATCCAGTGCCGTCCTCCACATCTCTCTACAAAAAACCAGTGCCCTCCTACCCATCTAACTACATAAAACCAGTGCTGTCCTCCCCATTTATCAACATAAAAAAAATGCCGTCCTCCTCATCTGTCTGCATAAAAGCAGTGTAGTCCTCCCCATCTCTCTACATAAAACCAGTGCCTTCCTACCCATCTATCTACATAAAACCAGTGTCGTCCACCCCATCTATCTACATAAAATCAGTGCCATCCTACTCATCTATCTACATAAAACCAGTGCCATCCTCCCCATATATCTACATAAAACCAGTGCCGTCCTCTCCATCTATCTAAATAAAACCAGTCCCATACTCTCCATCTCTCTCATAAAACCAGTACCGTCCTCCCCATCTGTCTGCATAAAACCAGTGTCGTCCTCCCCATCTGTCTGCATAAAACCAGTGTCGTCCTCCCCATCAATCTAGATAAAACCAGTGCCCGTTCTCTCCATCTCTCTACATGAATCCAGTGCCGTCCTCCACATCTCTCTACAAAAAACCAGTGCCCTCCTACCCATCTAACTACATAAAACCAGTGCTGTCCTCCCCATTTATCAACATAAAAAAAATGCCGTCCTCCTCATCTGTCTGCATAAAAGCAGTGTAGTCCTCCCCATCTCTCTACATAAAACCAGTGCCTTCCTACCCATCTATCTACATAAAACCAGTGTCGTCCACCCCATCTATCTACATAAAATCAGTGCCATCCTACTCATCTATCTACATAAAACCAGTGCCATCCACCCCATCTCTCTATATAAAACCAGAGCCGTCCTCTCTATCTCTCTACATAAAACCAGTGTCGTCCACCCATCTATCTACATAAAATCAGTGCCATCCTCCCCATGTATCCACATAAAACCAGTCTTGTCCTCTGCATCTCTCTACATAAAACCAGTGCCACCATACCCATCTATATACATAATACCAGTGCCGTACTCTCCATCTCTCTCATAAAACCTGTACCGTCCTCCCCATCTATTTGCATAAAACCAGTGTCGTCCTCCCCATCAATCTAGATAAAACCAGTGCCGTCGTACCCAATGAACTAGATAAAACCAGTACCATCCTCCCCATCTAACTACATAATACCAGTGCCGTCCTCTCCATCTCTCTACATAAAACCAGTGCCATCTTCCTCATCTATCTGCATAAGACCATTGCCGTGCTACTGATCCATCAACATAAAACCAGTGTCGTCCTCCCCATCTACCTACATAAAACCAGTGCCCGTTCTCTCCATCTCTCTACATGAATCCAGTGCCGTCCTCCACATCTCTCTACATAAAACCAGTGCAATCCTACTCATCTATCTACATAAAAACAGTGCCGTCCTACTGATCCATCAACATAAAACCAGTGCCATCCACCCCATCTCTCTAAATAAAACCAGTGCCCTCCTACCCATCTAACTACATAAAACCAGTGCCGTCGTACCCAACGAACTAGATAAAACCAGCGCCATCCTCCCCGTCTACCTACATAATACCAGTGCCATCCTCTCCATCTCTCTACATAAAACCAGTGCCATTTTCCTCATCTATCTACATAAGACCATGGCCGCCCTACCCATCTATATACATAATACCAGTGACGTAATCTCCTTCTCTCTACATGAATCCAGTGCTGTCCTACCCATCTATCTACGTAAGACCAATGCCGTGTTCTCAATCTCTCTACATAAAACCAGTGCCATCCTCCCCATCTCCCTAAATAAAACCAGTGCCGTCCTACCCTCCCGTCTACATAAAACCAGTGCCATCCTACCCATCTAACTACATAAAACCTGTGCCGTCCGCCCCAACTAAGTACATAAAACCAGTGTCATCCTCCCCACCTATCTACATAAAACCAGAGCCGTCCTCCCCATCTATCTATATAAAACTAGTGCCATCCTTTCCATCTCTCTACATAATACCAGTGCTGTCCTCCCCATCTAACTACATAAAACCAGTGCCGTCCTCCCCATCTCTCTACATAAAACCAGTGTCGTCCACCCCATCTATCTACATAAAATCAGTGCCATCCTACTCATCTATCTACATAAAACCAGTGCCATCCACCCCATCTCTCTATATAAAACCAGAGCCGTCCTCTCTATCTCTCTACATAAAACCAGTGCCGTCCTACCCATCTATCTACATAAAACCAGTGTCGTCCACCCATCTATCTACATAAAATCAGTGCCATCCTCCCCATGTATCCACATAAAACCAGTCCTGTCCTCTGCATCTCTCTACATAAAACCAGTGCCACCATACCCATCTATATACATAATACCAGTGCCGTACTCTCCATCTCTCTCATAAAACCAGTACCGTCCTCCCCATCTATTTGCATAAAACCAGTGTCGTCCTCCCCATCAATCTAGATAAAACCAGTGCCGTCGTACCCAACGAACTAGATAAAACCAGTGCCATCCTCCCCATCTAACTACATAATACCAGTGCCGTCCTCTCCATCTCTCTACATAAAACCAGTGCCATCTTCCTCATCTATCTGCATAAGACCATTGCCGTGTTACTGATCCATCAACATAAAACCAGTGTCGTCCTCCCCATCTATCTACATAAAACCAGTGCCCGTTCTCTCCATCTCTCTACATGAATCCAGTGCCGTCCTCCACATCTCTCTACATAAAACCAGTGCAATCCTACTCATCTATCTACATAAAAACAGTGCCGTCCTACTGATCCATCAACATAAAACCAGTGCCATCCACCCCATCTCTCTGAATAAAACCAGTGCCCTCCTCCCCATCTAACTACATAATACCAGTGCCATCCTCTCCATCTCTCTACATAAAACCAGTGCCCTTTTCCTCATCTATCTACATAAGACCATGGCCGTCCTACCCATCTATATACATAATACCAGTGCCGTACTCTCCATCTCTCTACATGAATCCAGTGCCGTCCTACCCATCTATCTACGTAAAACCAGTGCAGTGTTCTCAATCTCTCTCCATAAAACCAGTGCCATCCTCCCCATCTCTCTAAATAAAACCAGTGCCGTCCTACCCACCCGTCTACATAAAACCAGTGCCATCCTACCCATCTAACTACATAAAACCTGTGCCGTCAGCCCCAACTAAGTACATAATACCAGTGTCATCCTCCCCACCTATCTACATAAAACCAGTGCCGTCCTCCCCATCTATCTATATAAAACTAGTGCCATCCTTTCCACCTCTCTACATAATACCAGTGCTGTACTCCCCATCTAACTACATAAAACCAGTGCCGTCCTCCCCATCTATCTACATAAAATCAGTGCCATCCTACTCATCTATCTACATAAAACCAGTACCATCCTCCCCATATGTCTACATAAAACCAGTCCCGTCCTCTCCATCTATCTAAATAAAACCAGTCCCATACTCTCCATCTCTCTCATAAAACCAGTACCGTCCTCCCCATCTGTCTGCATAAAACCAGTGTCGTCCTCCCCATCTGTCTGCATAAAACCAGTGTCGTCCTCCCCATCAATCTAGATAAAACCAGTGCCGTCGTACCCAACGAACTAGAAAAAACCGGTGCCATCCTCCCCATCTAACTACATAATACCAGTGCCGTCCTCTCCATCTCTCTACATGAATCCAGTGCCGTCCTCCACATCTCTCTACATAAAACCAGTGCCCTCCTACCCATCTAACTACATAAAACCAGTGCTGTCCTCCCCATCTATCTACTTAAAAATATGCCGTCCTCCTCATCTGTCTGCATAAAAGCAGTGTAGTCCTCCCCATCTCTCTACATAAAACCAGTGCCTTCCTACCCATCTATCTACATAAAACCAGTGTCGTCCACCCCATCTATCTACATAAAATCAGTGCCATCCTACTCATCTATCTACATAAAACCAGTGCCATCCACCCCATCTCTCTATATAAAACCAGAGCCGTCCTCTCTATCTCTCTACATAAAACCAGTGCCGTCCTACCCATCTATCTACATAAAACCAGTGTCGTCCACCCATCTATCTACATAAAATCAGTGCCATCCTCCCCATGTATCCACATAAAACCAGTCCTGTCCTCTGCATCTCTCTACTTAAAACCAGTGCCACCATACCCATCTATATACATAATACCAGTGCCGTACTCTCCATCTCTCTCATAAAACCAGTGTCGTCCTCCCCATCAATCGAGATAAAACCAGTGCCGTCGTACCCAACGAACTAGATAAAATAGTGCCATCCTCCCCATCTAACTACATAATACCAGTGCCGTCCTCTCCATCTCTCTACATAAAACCAGTGCCATCTTCCTCATCTATCTGCATAAGACCATTGCCGTGCTACTGATCCATCAACATAAAACCAGTGTCGTCCTCCCCATCTATCTACATAAAACCAGTGCCCGTTCTCTCCATCTCTCTACATGAATCCAGTGCCGTCCTCCACATCTCTCTACATAAAACCAGTGCAATCCTACTCATCTATCTACATAAAAACAGTGCCGTCCTACTGATCCATCAACATAAAACCAGTGCCATCCACCCCATCTCTCTAAATAAAACCAGTGCCCTCCTACCCTTCTAACTACATAAAACCTGTGCCGTCCGCCCCAACTAAGTACATAAAACCAGTATCATCCTCCCCACCTATCTACATAAAAACAGTGCCGTCCTACTGATCCATCAACATAAAACCAGTGCCATCCACCCCATCTCTCTAAATAAAACCAGTGCCGTCCTACCCATCTATCTACATAAAACCAGTGCCGTCCCACCCATCTATCTACATAAAACCATTGCCACCCTACACATCTATATGCATAATACCAGTGCAGTACTCGCCATCTCTCTGATAAAACCAGTACCGTCCTCCCCATCTGTCTGCATAAAACCAGTGTCGTCCTCCCCATCTATCTAGATAAAACCAGTGCCGTCGTACCCAACGAACTAAATAAAACCAGCGCCATCCTCTCCGTCTAACTACATAATACCAGTGCCATCCTCTCCATCTCTCTACATAAAACCAATGCCCGTTCTCTCCATCTCTCTACATGAATCCAGTGCCGTCCTCCACATCTCTCTACATAAAACCCGTGCCGTGCTCCCCATCTATCTATATAAAATCATTGCCATCCTACTCATCTATCTATATAAAACCAGAGCCGTCCTCTCTATCTCTCTACATAAAACCAGTGCCGTCCTACCCATCTATCTACATAAAACCAGTGTCGTCCAACCATCTATCTACATAAAACTAGTCCTGTCCTCTGCATCTCTCTACATAAAACCAGTGCCACCCTACCCATCTATATACATAATACCAGTGCCGTACTCTCCATCTCTCTCATAAAACCAGTACCGTCCTCCCCATCTGTCTGCATAAAACCAGTGTCGTCCTCCCCATCAATCTAGATAAAACCAGTGCCATCGTACCCAACGAACTAGATAAAACCAGTGCCATCCTCCCCATCTAACTACATAATACCAGTGCCGTCCTCTCTATCTCTCTACATAAAACCAGTGCCATCTTCCTCATCTATCTGCATAAGACCATTCCCGTCCTACCCATCTATCTACATAAAACCAGTGCCGTGCTACTGATCCATCAACATAAAACCAGTGTCGTCCTCCCCATCTAACTACATAAAACCAGTGCCGTCCTCCTCATCTATCTACATAAAACCAGTGCCGTCCTCCTCATCTATCTACATAAAACCAGTGCTGACCTACCCAGCTATCTACATAAAACCAGTGCCGTCCCACCCATTTACCTACAAAAAACCAGTGCCACCCTACACATCTATATACATAATACCAGTGCCGTACTCTCCATCTCTCTCATAAAACCAGTACCGTCCTCACCATCTGTCTGCATAAAACCAGTGTCGTCCTCCCCATCTATCTAGATAAAACCAGTGCCGTCGTACCCAACGAACTAGATAAAACCAGCGCCATCCTCCCCGTCTAACGACATAATAAGAGTGCCATTATCTCCATCTCTCTACATAAAACCAGTGCCATTTTCCTCATCTATCTACATAAGACCATGGCCGTCCTACCCATCTAAAAACATAATACCAGTGCCGTACTCTCCATCTCTCTACATGAATCCAGTGCTGTCCTACCCATCTATCTACGTACAACCAGTGCCGTGTTCTCAATCTCTCTACATAAAACCAGTGCCATCCTCCCCATCTCTCTAAATAAAACCAGTGCCGTCCTCCCCACCCGTCTACATAAAACCAGTGCCATCCTCCCCATCTATCTACATAAAATCAGTGCCATCCTACTCATCTATCTACATAAAACTAGTACCATCCTCCCCATATATCTACATAAAACCAGTGCCGTCCTCTCCATCTATCTAAATAAAACCAGTCCCATACTCTCCATCTCTCTCATAAAACCAGTACCGTCCTCCCCATCTGTCTGCATAAAACCAGTGTCGTCCTCCCCATCTGTCTGCATAAAACCAGTGTCGTCCTCCCCATCAATCTAGATAAAACCAGTGCCCGTTCTCTCCATCTCTCTACATGAATCCAGTGCCGTCCTCCACATCTCTCTACATAAAACCAGTGCCCTCCTACCCATCTAACTACATAAAACCAGTGCTGTCCTCCCCATCTATCTACATAAAAAAAATGCCGTCCTCCTCATCTGTCTGCATAAAAGCAGTGTAGTCCTCCCCATCTCTCTACATAAAACCAGTGCCTTCCTACCCATCTATCTACATAAAACCAGTGTCGTCCACCCCATCTATCTACATAAAATCAGTGCCATCCTACTCATCTATCTACATAAAACCAGTGCCATCCACCCCATCTCTCTATATAAAACCAGAGCCGTCCTCTCTATCTCTCTACATAAAACCAGTGCCGTCCTACCCATCTATCTACATAAAACCAGTGTCGTCCACCCATCTATCTACATAAAATCAGTGCCATCCTCCCCATGTATCCACATAAAACCAGTCCTGTCCTCTGCATCTCTCTACTTAAAACCAGTGCCACCATACCCATCTGTTTACATAATACCAGTGCCGTACTCTCCATCTCTCTCATAAAACCAGTACCGTCCTCCCCATCTATTTGCATAAAACCAGTGTCGTCCTCCCCATCAATCGAGATAAAACCAGTGCCGTCGTACCCAACGAACTAGATAAAACCAGTGCCATCCTCCCCATCTAACTACATAATACCAGTGCCGTCCTCTCCATCTCTCTACATAAAACCAGTGCCATCTTCCTCATCTATCTGCATAAGACCATTGCCGTGCTACTGATCCATCAACATAAAACCAGTGTCGTCCTCCCCATCTATCTACATAAAACCAGTGCCCGTTCTCTCCATCTCTCTACATGAATCCAGTGCCGTCCTCCACGTCTCTCTACATAAAACCAGTGCAATCCTACTCATCTATCTAAATAAAACCAGTGCCGTCCTACGCACCCGTCTACATAAAACCAGTGCCATCCTACCCATCTAACTACATAAAACCTGTGCCGTCCGCCCCAACTAAGTACATAAAACCAGTGCCGTCCTCCCCATCTATCTATATAAAACTAGTGCCATCCTTTCCATCTCTCTACATAATACCAGTGCCGTCCTCCCCATCTAACTACATAAAACCCGTGCCGTGCTCCCCATCTATCTATATAAAATCACTGCCATCCTACTCATCTATCTATATAAAACCAGAGCCGTCCTCTCTATCTCTCTACATAAAACCAGTGCCGTCCTACCCATCTATCTACATAAAACCAGTGTCGTCCAACCATCTATCTACATAAAACTAGTCCTGTCCTCTGCATCTCTCTACATAAAACCAGTGCCACCCTACCCATCAATATACATAATACCAGTGCCGTACTCTCCATCTCTCTCATAAAACCAGTACCGTCCTCCCCATCTGTCTGCATAAAACCAGTGTCATCCTCCCCATCAATCTAGATAAAACCAGTGCCATCGTACCCAACGAACTAGATAAAACCAGTGCCATCCTCCCCATCTAACTACATAATACCAGTGCCGTCCTCTCTATCTCTCTACATAAAACCAGTGCCATCTTCCTCATCTATCTGCATAAGACCATTCCCGTCCTACCCATCTATCTACATAAAACCAGTGCCGTGCTACTGATCCATCAACATAAAACCAGTGTCGTCCTCCCCATCTATCTACATAAAACCAGTGCAGTCCACCCCATCTATCTACATAAAACCAGTGCCCATTCTCTCCATCTCTCTACATGAATCCAGTGCCATCCTCCCCATCTCTCTAAATAAAACCAGTGCCGTCCTCCCCACCCGTCTACATAAAACCAGTGCCATCCTACCCATCTAACTACATAAAACCTGTGCCGTCCGCCCCAACTAAGTACATAAAACCAGTGTCATCCTCCCCACCTATCTACATAAAACCAGTGCCGTCCTCCCCATCTATCTATATAAAACTAGTGCCATCCTTTCCATCTCTCTACATAATACCAGTGCTGTCCTCCCCATCTAACTACATAAAACCAGTGCCGTCCTCCCCATCTATCTACATAAAATCAGTGCCATCCTACCCATCTAACTACATAAAACCTGTGCCGTCCGCCCCAACTAAGTACATAAAACCAGTGTCATCCTCCCCACCTATCTACATAAAACCAGTGCCGTCCTCCCCATCTATCTATATAAAACTAGTGCCATCCTTTCCATCTCTCTACATAATACCAGTGCTGTCGTCCCCATATATCTACATAAAACCAGTGCCGTCCTCCCCATCTATCTAAATAAAACCAGTCCCATACTCTCCAGCTCTCTCATAAAACCAGTACCGTCCTCCCCATCTGTCTGCATAAAACCAGTGTCGTCCTCCCCATCAATCTAGATAAAACCAGTGCCGTTGTACCCAACGAACTAGATAAAACCAGTGCCAACCTCCCCACCTAACTACATAATACCAGTGCCGTCCTCTCCATCTCTCTACATAAAACCAGTGCCATCTTCCTCATCTATCTGCATAAGACCATTGCCGTCCTACCCATCTATCTACATAAAACCAGTGCCATGCTACTGATCCATCCACATAAAACCAGTGTCGTCCTCCCCATCTATCTACAGAAAACCAGTGCAGTCCTCCCCATCTATCTATGTAAAACTAGTGCCATCCTTTACATCTCTCTACATGAATCCAGTGCCGTCCTCCACATCAATCTACATAAAACCGGTGCCCGTTCTCTCCATCTCTCTACATGAATCCAGTGCCGTCCTCCACATCTCTCTACATCAAACCAGTGCCATCCTACTCATCTATCTAGATAAAACCAGTGCCGTCCTACACACCCGTCTACATAAAACCAGTGCCATCCTACCCATCTAACTACATAAAACCTGTGCCGTCCGCCCCAACTAAGTACATAAAATCAGTGCCGTCCTCCCCATCTATCTATATAAAACTAGTGCCATCCTTTCCATCTCTCTACATAATACCAGTGCCGTCCTCCCCATCTAACTACATAAAACCCGTGCCGTGCTCCCCATCTATCTACATAAAATCAGTGCCATCCTACTCATCTATCTACATAAAACCAGTGCCGTCCTCCCCATCTATCTAAATAAAACCAGTGCCATCCTACCCATCTATCTACATAAAACCAGTGCCGTCCTCCCCATCTCTCTAAATAAAACCGGTGCCGTCCTTCCCACCTGTCTACATAAAACCAGTGCCGTCCTACCCATCTATCTACATAATACCAATGCCGTACTCTCCATCTCTCTCATAAAACCAGTACCGTCCTCCCCATCTGTCTGCATAAAACCAGTGTCGTCCACCCATCTATCTACATAAAATCAGTGCCATCCTACTCATCTATCTACATAAAACCAGTGCCATCCTCCCCATCTATCTACACAAAACCAGTGCCATCCTACCCATCTATCTACATAAAACCAGTGTCGTCCACCCCATCTATCTACATAAAACCAGTGTCGTCCACCCCATCTATCTACATAAAACCAGTGTCGTCCACCCCATCTATCTACATAAAATCAGTGCCATCCTACTCATCTATCTACATAACACCAGTGCCATACACCCCATCTCTCTATATAAAACCAGTGCCGTCCTCCCCACCTATCTACATAAAACCAGTGCCGTCCTCCCCATCTATCTATGTAAAACTAGTGCCATCCTTTCCATTTCTCTACATAATACCAGTGCTGTCCTCCCCATCTAACTACATAAAACCAGTGCCGTCCTCCCCATCTATCTACATAAAATCAGTGCCATCCTACTCATCTATCTACATAAAACCAGTGCCATCCTCCCCATATATCTACATAAAACCAGTGCCGTCCTCTCCATCTATCTAAATAAAACCAGTCCCATACTCTCCATCTCTCTCATAAAACCAGTACCGTCCTCCCCATCTGTCTGCATAAAACCAGTGTCGTCCTCCCCATCTGTCTGCATAAAACCAGTGTCGTCCTCCCCATCAATCTAGATAAAACCAGTGCCCTTTCTCTCCATCTCTCTACATGAATCCAGTGCCGTCCTCCACATCTCTCTACAAAAAACCAGTGCCCTCCTACCCATCTAACTACATAAAACCAGTGCTGTCCTCCCCATCTATCTA
>NW_027277675.1:0-25755 GCF_030028105.1 Mobula birostris
TGGGCCTGAACTCAGACTCGGATGGATGGGTGTTGGAGGGGGTATCAGCTGAACTCAGACTTGGATGGATGGGTGTTGGAGGTGTATGGGCTGAACTCAGACTCGGATGGATGGGTGTTGGAGGGGTATGGGCTGATCTCAGATTCAGATGTTGGGTGTTAGAGTCATATGGGCTGAACTCAGACTCGGATGATGTGTGTTAGAGGGATATGGGCTTAACTTAGACTCTGATGGATGGGTGTTGTAGAGGTCTGGGCTGAACTCAGACTCAGATGGTGGGAGATAGAGGGATATGGGCTGAACTCAGACTCAGGTAGTGGGCGTTATTGGGATATGGCTGAACTGAGACTCGGATGGATGGGCCTTGGAGGGGTATGGGCGTGAACTCAGACTTGGATGGATGGGTGTTGTGAGGGATATGGTCTGAACTCAGACTCGGATGATGGGAGTTAGAGGATATGGACTGAACTCAGACTCGGATAGATGGGTGTTAGAGGGTATGTGCTGAATTCGGACTCGGATGGGTGGGTGTTGGAGGGGTATGGTCTGAACTCAGACTCGATTGGATGGGCGTTAGAGGGATATGGGCTGAACTCAGACTCAGATGGGTGGGTGTTGGAGGGGTATGAGCTGACTCAGACTCGGATGGGTGGGCGTTGAGGGATATGGGCTGAATTCAGACTCGGATGGATGTGTGTTGGAGGGGTATTGGTCTAATCTCAGACTCGGATGGATGGGCGTTGGAGGGATATGGGCTGAACTCTGACTCGGATGGGTGGGTGTTGGAGGGGTATGGGCAGATCTCAGTACAGATGGTGGGAGTCAGAGTGATAAGGGCTGAACAGGACTCGGATGCTGTGAGTTAGAGGGATATGGGCTGAACTGAGCCTCGGATAGATGGGTGTTGTAGAGGTCTGGGCTGAACTCAGACTCAGATGGTGGGAGTTAGAGGAATATGGGCTGAACTCAGACTCAGGTATTGGGAGTTATAGTGATATGGGCTGAACTGAGACTCGGATGGATGTGCCTTTGAGGGGTATGGTCTGAACTCAGACTCGGATGATGGGAGTTAGAGGGATATGGACTGAACTTCGACTCGGATGGTTGGGCGTTGGAGTGGTATGGGCTGAATTCGGACTCGGATGGGTGTATGTTGGAGGGGTATGGTCTGAACTCAGACTCGGATGGATGGGCGTTGGAGGGATATGGGCTGAACTCAGACTCGGATGGATGGGTGTTGTAGTGGTCTAGGCTGACTCAGACTCAGATGGTGGGAGTTAGAGGGATATGGGCTGAACTCAGACTCGGATGATGGGAGTCAGAGGGATATGGGCTGAACTCAGACTCAGATGGTGGGAGTTAGAGGGATAAGGGCTGAACTCAGAGTAGGATGATTGGGAGTTCGAGGTATATGAGCTGAACTCAGACTCGGATGATGGGAGTTTGAGGGATATGGACTGAACTCAGACTCGGATGGATGGGTGTTGGAGGGACATTGTCTAAACTCAGACTCCGATGGATGGGCCTTGGAGAGATATGGGCTGAACTCAGACTCGGATGGATGGGTGTTGGACGGGTATGGGCTGCACTCAGACTCAGATGGTGGAAGTTAGAGTAATATGGGCTGAACTCAGACTCGGATCGATGGGTGTTGGAGGGGTATGTGCTGAACTCATACTTGGATGGATGAGTGTTGGAGCGGAATAGGCTGAACTCAGATTCGGATGATCAGAGTTAGAGGGATATGGGCTGAACTCAGACTCGGATGGATGGGTATTGGAGGGATATGGGCTGAACTCAGACTTGGATGGCTGGGCGTTGGAGCGGAATAGGCTGAACTCAGACTCGGATGATGGGAGTTAGAGGGATATTGGCTGAACACAGACTCGGATGGATGGGTTTTGGAGGGGTATAGGCTGAACTCAGACTCGGATGATGGGAGTTAGAGGGGTATGGGCTGAACTCAGACTCGGTTGGTGGGTGTTGGAGGGATATGGACTGAACTAAGACTCGGATGATTGGAGTTAGAGGGATATGGTGTGAACTCAGACTCGGATGCATGGGTGTTGGATGGGCATGGTCTGAACTCAGACTCGGATGGTGGGTATTGGAGGGGTATGAGCTGAACTCAGACTTGGATGGATGGGTGTTGGAGGGATATGGTCTGAACTCAGACTCGGATGGATGGGTATTGGAGGGATATGGGCTGAACTCAGACTTGGATGGCTGGGCGTTGGAGCGGAATAGGCTGAACTCAGACTCGGATGATGGGAGTTAGAGGGATATTGGCTGAACACAGACTCGGATGGATGGGTTTTGGAGGGGTATGGGCTGAACTCAGACTCGGATGATGGGAGTTAGAGGGGTATGGGCTGAACTCAGACTCGGTTGGTGGGTGTTGGAGGGATATGGACTGAACTAAGACTCGGATGATTGGAGTTAGAGGGATATGGTGTGAACTCAGACTCGGATGCATGGGTGTTGGATGGGCATGGTCTGAACTCAGACTCGGATGGTGGGTATTGGAGGGGTATGAGCTGAACTCAGACTTGGATGGATGGGTGTTGGAGGGATATGGTCTGAACTCAGACTCGGATGGATGGGTGTTGGAGGGATATGGTCTGAACTCAGACTCGGATGGATGGGTGTTGTAGTGGTCTAGGCTGAACTCAGAGTCAGATGGTGGGAGTTAGAGGGATATGGGCTGAACTCAGAGTCAGATGGTGGGAGTTAGAGTGATATGGGCTGAACTCAGATTCGGATGGATGGGAGTTAGAGGGATATGAGCTGAACTCAGACTCGGATGATGGGAGTTAGAGGGGTATGGGCTGAACTCAGACTCGGTTGGTGGGTGTTGGAGGGATATTGGCTGAACTCAGACTCAGATGGTGGGTATTGGAGGGGTATGAGCTGAACTCAGACTCAGGTGGATGGGTGTTGGAGGGGTATGGGCTGATCTCAGACTACGTTGGTGGGTGTTGGAGGGATATGGACTGAACTCAGACTCAGATGGATTGGTGTTGGAGGGGTATGAGCTGAACTCAGACTCGGATGGGTGGGCGTTGGAGGGATATGGGCTGATTTCTGACTCGGATGGATGGGTGTTGGAGGGGTATGGTCTGAACACAGACTCGGACGGATGGGCGTTGGAAGGATATGGGCTGAACTCAGACTCCGATGATGGGAGTTAGAGGGATATGGGCTGAACTCAGACTCCGATGATGGGAGTTGGTGGGATATGGGCTGAAATCAGACTCAGATGGATGGGTGTTGTAGTAGTCTGTGCTGAAATCAGACACAGATGGTGGGAGTTAGAGAGATATAGGTTGAAAGACTCAGATGGTGGGAGTTAGAGGGATATGAGCTGAACTCAGACTCGGATGATGGCAGTTAGAGGGATATAGACTGAACTCAGACTCAGATGGATGGGTGTTGTAGTGGTCTGTGCTGAACTCAGACTTGGATGGATGGGTGTTAGAGGGGTATGGCTGAACTCAGACTCGATGAATGGGTGTTGGAGGGGTATGGGCTGAACTCAGACTCGGAGGGATGGGTGTTGGAGGGAAATGGGCTATCCTCAGACTCAGATGGATGGGTGTTGGAGGGATATGGGCTGAAATCAGACTCAGATGGAAGGGTGTTGGAGTTGTATGAGCTGAACTCAGCCTCGGATGGGTGGGCGTTGAGGGATATGGGCTGAACTCAGACTCGGATTGATGGGTGTTGGAGGGGTATGGTCTAAACTCAGACTCGGTTGGATGGGGGTTGGAGGGATATGGGCTGAACTCAGACTCGGATGGATGGGCGTTGGACGGGTATGGGCTGAACTCAGACTCAGATGGTGGGAGTTGGAGTGATATGGGCTGAACTCAGACTTGGATGGATGGGTTTTGGACAGGTATGGGCTGAACTCAGACTCAGATGGTGGAAGTTAGAGGGATATGGGCTGAACTCAGACTCGGATGATGGGAGTCAGAGGGATATGGGCTGAACTCAGACTCAGATGGTGGGAGTTAGAGGGATAAGGGCTGAACTCAGAGTAGGATGATTGGGAGTTCGAGGGATATGAGCTGAACTCAGACTCGGATGATGGGAGTTTGAGGGATATGGACTGAACTCAGACTCGGATGGATGGGTGTTGGAGGGGCATTGTCTAAACTCAGACTCCGATGGATGGGCCTTGGAGAGATATGGGCTGAACTCAGACTCGGATGGTGGAAGTTAGAGTGATATTGGCTGAACTCAGACTCGGATCGATGGGTGTTGGAGGGGTATGTGCTGAACTCATACTTGGATGGATGAGTGTTGGAGCGGAATAGGCTGAACTCAGATTCGGATGATCAGAGTTAGAGGGATATGGGCTGAACTCAGACTCGGATGGATGGGTATTGGAGGGATATGGGCTGAACTCAGACTTGGATGGCTGGGCGTTGGAGCGGAATAGGCTGAACTCAGACTCGGATGATGGGAGTTAGAGGGATATTGGCTGAACACAGACTCGGATGGATGGGTTTTGGAGGGGTATGGGCTGAACTCAGACTCGGATGATGGGAGTTAGAGGGGTATGGGCTGAACTCAGACTCGGATGGATGGCTGTTGGAGTGGTATGGGCTGAACTCAGACTTGGATGGATGAGTGTTTGAGTGGAGTAGGCTTAACTCAGACTCAGATGATGGGAGTTAGAGGGATATGGGCTGAAATCAGACTCGGATGGATGGATGTTGCAGTGGTCTGTGCTGAACTCAGACACAGATGGTGGGAGTTAGAGCGATATGGGCTGAAAGAATCAGATGGTGGGAGTTAGAGCGATATGGGCTGAACTCAGATTCGGATGGATGGGTGTTGGAGGGGTATCAGCTGAACTCAGACTTGGATGGATGGGAGTTAGAGGGATATGGTCTGAACTCAGACACGGATGGATGGGAGTTAGAGGGATATGAGCTGAACTCAGACTCGGATGATGGGAGTTAAGGGGATATAGACTGAACTCAGACTCGGATGGTGGGCGTTGGAGGGGTATGGGCTGAACTCAGACTCGGATGGATGGGTGTTGGAGGGGTATGGGCTGAACTCAGACTTGGATGGATGGGTGTTCGAGGGGTATGAGCTGAACTCAGACTTGCATGGATGGGTGTTGGAGGGGTATGGGCTGAACTCAGACGGATGCTGGTCGTTGGAAGGGTATGGGCTGAACTCAGACTCGATGGATGGGTGTTGGAGGGGTATGGGCTGAACTCAGAGTTGGATGGATGGGTGTTGGAGGGCTATGGGCTGAACTCAGACTCGGATGATGGGAGTTAGAGGGATATGGGCTGAACTCAGACTAAGATGTATGGGAGATGGAGGGATATGGGCTGAACTCAGACTCAGATGGTTGGGTGTTGGAGGGGTATGAGCTGAACTCAGACTCGGATGGATGGGCGTTGAAGGGATATGGGCTGAACTCCGACTCGGATGGATGGGTGTTGGAGGGGTATGGGCTGATCTCAGATTCAGATGGTGGGAGTTAGAGTGATATGGGTTGAACTCAGACTCGGATGATGTGTTTTAGAGGGATATGGGCTGAACTCAGACTCGGATGGATGGGTGTTGTTGGGGTCTGGGCTGAACTCAGACTCAGATGGTGGGAGATAGAGGGATATGGTCTGAACTCAGACTCAGGTAGTGGGCGTTATTGGGATATGGACTGAACTCAGACTCGGACAGATGGGTGTTGGAGGGGTATGGGCTGAATTCGGACTCGGATGGGTGGGTGTTGGAGGGATATGGGCTGAACTCAGAATCGGATGGATGGTTGTTGTAGCGGTCTAGGCTGAGCTCAGACTCAGATGGTGGGAGTTAGAGGGATATGGGCTGAACTCAGACAGACGGTGGGAGTTAGAGGGATATGGGCTGAACTCAGAGTTGGATGGTTGGGAGTTGGAGGGATATGGGCTGAACTCAGAGTTGGATGGTTGGGAGTTAGAGGGATATGAGCTGAATTCAGACTCGGATGATGGGCGTTGGAGGGATATGGGCTGAACTCAGACTCGGTTGGATGGGTGTTGGAGGGGTATGGTCTAAACTCAGACTCGGATGATGGGAGTTAGAGGGATATGGGCCGAACTCAGACTCGGATGGATGGGAGTTGGAGGGATGTGGGCTGAACTCAGAGTCGGATGGATGGGTGTTGGACGGGTATAGGCTGAACGCAGACTCAGATGCTGGAAGTTAGAGGGATATGGGCTGAACTCAGACTCAGATGATGGGAGTTAGAGGGATATGGGCTGAACTCAGACTTGGATGGGTGGGTATTGGAGGGATATGGGCTGAACTCAGACTTGGATGGATGGGTGTTGGAGTGGAATAGGCTGAACTCAGACTCGGATGATGGGAGTTACAGGGATATGGGCTGCACTCAGACTCGGATGATGGGAGTTACAGGGATATGGGCTGCACTCAGACTCGGATGGATGGGTGTTGGAGGGGTATGGGCTGAACTCAGACTCAGATGGATGGGTGTTGGATGGGTATAGGCTGAACTCAGACTCGGATGATGGGAGTTAGAGGGATATGGGCTAAACTCAGACTCGGATGGATGGGTTTTCGAGGGGTATGGGCTGAACTCAGACTCGATGGATGTGTGTTGGAGGGGTATGGGCTGAACTCAGAGTCGGATGGATGGGTTTTGGAGGGGTATGCGCTGATCTCAGACTCGGATGGATGGGTGTTGGAGGGCTATGGGCTGAACTCAGACTCGGATGATGGGAGTTAGAGGGATATGGGCTGAACTCTGTCTCAGATGGATGGGAGTTGGAGGGGTATGGGCTGAACTCAGACTTGGATAGATGAGTGTTTGAGTGGAATAGGCTTAACTCAGACTCGGATGATGGGAGTTAGAGGGATATGGGCTGAAATCAGACTCGGATGGATGGGTGTTGTAGTGGTCTGTGCTGAACTCAGACACAGATGGTGGGAGTTAGAGCGATATGGGCTGAAAGAATCAGATGGTGGGAGTTAGAGGGATATGGGCTGAACTCAGATTCGGATGGATGGGTGTTGGAGGGGTATCAGCTGAACTCAGACTTGGATGGATGGGAGTTAGAGGGATATGAGCTGAACTCAGACTCGGATGATGGGAGTTAAAGGGATATGGACTGAACTCAGACTTGGATGGATGATTGTTGGAGCGGAATAGGCTGAACTCAAACTCGGATGATGGGAGTTAGAGGGATATCGGCTGAACTCAGACTCAGATGGATGGGTATTGGAGGGATATGGGCTGAACTCAGACTTGGATGGATGGGTGTTGGAGTGGAATAGGCTGAACTCAGACTCGGATGATGGGAGTTACAGGGATATGGGCTGCACTCAGACTCGGATGATGGGAGTTACAGGGATATGGGCTGCACTCAGACTCGGATGGATGGGTGTTGGAGGGGTATGGGCTGAACTCAGACTCAGATGGATGGGTGTTGGATGGGTATAGGCTGAACTCAGACTCGGATGATGGGAGTTAGAGGGATATGGGCTAAACTCAGACTCGGATGGATGGGTTTTCGAGGGGTATGGGCTGAACTCAGACTCGATGGATGTGTGTTGGAGGGGTATGGGCTGAACTCAGAGTCGGATGGATGGGTTTTGGAGGGGTATGCGCTGATCTCAGACTCGGATGGATGGGTGTTGGAGGGCTATGGGCTGAACTCAGACTCGGATGATGGGAGTTAGAGCGATATGGGCTGAACTCTGACTCAGATGGATGGGAGTTGGAGGGGTATGGGCTGAACTCAGACTTGGATAGATGAGTGTTTGAGTGGAATAGGCTTAACTCAGACTCGGATGATGGGAGTTAGAGGGATATGGGCTGAAATCAGACTCGGATGGATGGGTGTTGTAGTGGTCTGTGCTGAACTCAGACACAGATGGTGGGAGTTAGAGCGATATGGGCTGAAAGAATCAGATGGTGGGAGTTAGAGGGATATGGGCTGAACTCAGATTCGGATGGATGGGTGTTGGAGGGGTATCAGCTGAACTCAGACTTGGATGGATGGGAGTTAGAGGGATATGAGCTGAACTCAGACTCGGATGATGGGAGTTAAAGGGATATGGACTGAACTCAGACTCGGATGGTGGGCGTTGGAGGGGTATGGGCTGAACTCAGACTCGGATGGATGGGTGTTGGAGGGGTATGGGCTGAACTCAGACTTGGATGGATGGGAGTTAGAGGGATATGAGCTGAACTCAGACTCGGATGATGGGAGTTAAAGGGATATGGACTGAACTCAGACTCGGATGGTGGGCGTTGGAGGGGTATGGGCTGAACTCAGACTCGGATGGATGGGTGTTGGAGGGGTATGGGCTGAACTCAGACTTGGATGGATGGGTGTTGGAGGGGTATGGGCTGAACTCAGACTCGGATGGATGGGTGTTGGAGGGGTATGGGCTGAACTCAGACGGATGCTGGGCGTTGGAGGGATATGGGCTGAACTGAGACTCGGATGGATGGGTGTTGTAGTGGTCTAGGCTGAACTCAGACTGAGATGGTGGGAGTTAGAGGGATATGGGCTGAACTCAGACTCAGATGGTGGGAGTTAGAGCGATATGGGCTGAACCCAGAGTCGAATGGATGGGCGTTGGACGGATATGGGCTGAACTCAGACTCGGATGGATGGGTGTTGTAGTGGTCTGTGCTGAACTCAGACACAGATGGTGGGAGTTAGAGCGATATGGGCTGAAAGACTCAGATGGTGGGAGTTAGAGGGATATGGGCTGAACTTAGACTCGGATGGATGGGTGTTGGAGGGGTATCAGCTGAACTCAGACTTGGATGGATGGGTGTTGGAGGTGTATGGGCTGAACTCAGACTCGGATGGATGGGTGTTGGAGGGGTATGGGCTGATCTCAGATTCAGATGGTGGGAGTTAGAGGGATAGGGGCTGAGCTCAGACTCGGATGATGGGAGTTAGAGGGATATGGGCTGAACTCAGACTCGGATGGAAGGGTGTTGGAGGGGTATGGGCTGAACTCAGACTTGGATGGATGAGTGTTTGAGTGGAATAGGCTGAACTCAGACTCGGATGATGGGAGTTAGAGGGATATGGGCTGAAATCAGACTCGGATGGATGGGTGTTGTCGTGGTCTGTGCTGAACTCAGACACAGATGGTGGGATTTAGAGCGATATGGGCTGAAAGACTCAGATGGTGGGAGTTAGAGGGATATGGGCTGAACTCAGACTCGGATGGATGGGTGTTGGAGGGGTATCAGCTGAACTCAGACTTGGATGGATGGGTGTTGGAGGTGTATGGGCTGAACTCAGACTCGGATGGATGGGTGTTGGAGGGGTATGGGCTGATCTCAGATTCAGATGTTGGGAGTTAGAGTCATATGGGCTGAACTCAGACTCGGATGATGTGTGTTAGAGGGATATGGGCTTAACTTAGACTCTGATGGATGGGTGTTGTAGAGGTCTGGGCTGAACTCAGACTCAGATGGTGGGAGATAGAGGGATATGGGCTGAACTCAGACTCAGGTAGTGGGCGTTATTGGGATATGGCTGAACTGAGACTCGGATGGATGGGCCTTGGAGGGGTATGGGCTGAACTCAGACTTGGATGGATGGGTGTTGGAGGGATATGGTCTGAACTCAGACTCGGATGATTGGAGTTAGAGGGATATGGACTGAACTCAGACTCGGATAGATGGGTGTTAGAGGGTTATGGGCTGAATTCGGACTCGGATGGATGGGTGTTGGAGGGGTATGGTCTGAACTCAGACTCGATTGGATGGGCGTTAGAGGGATATGGGCTGAACTCAGACTCAGATGGGTGGGTGTTGGAGGGGTATGAGCTGAACTCAGACTCGGATGGGTGGGCGTTGAGGGATATGGGCTGAATTCAGACTCGGATGGATGTGTGTTGGAGGGGTATGGTCTAATCTCAGACTCGGATGGATGGGCGTTGGAGGGATATGGGCTGAACTCTGACTCGGATGGGTGGGTGTTGGAGGGGTATGGGCAGATCTCAGGTACAGATGGTGGGAGTCAGAGTGATATGGGCTGAACAGACTCGGATGCTGTGAGTTAGAGGGATATGGGCTGAACTGAGCCTCGGATAGATGGGTGTTGTAGAGGTCTGGGCTGAACTCAGACTCAGATGGTGGGAGTTAGAGGGATATGGGCTGAACTCAGACTCAGGTATTGGGAGTTATAGTGATATGGGCTGAACTGAGACTCGGATGGATGTGCCTTTGAGGGGTATGGTCTGAACTCAGACTCGGATGATGGGAGTTAGAGGGATATGGACTGAACTTCGACTCGGATGGTTGGGCGTTGGAGTGGTATGGGCTGAATTCGGACTCGGATGGGTGTATGTTGGAGGGGTATGGTCTGAACTCAGACTCGGATGGATGGGCGTTGGAAGGATATGGGCTGAACTCAGACTCGGATGGATGGGTGTTGTAGTGGTCTAGGCTGAACTCAGACTCAGATGGTGGGAGTTAGAGGGATATGGGCTGAACTCAGACTCGGATGATGGGAGTCAGAGGGATATGGGCTGAACTCAGACTCAGATGGTGGGAGTTAGAGGGATAAGGGCTGAACTCAGAGTAGGATGATTGGGAGTTCGAGGGATATGAGCTGAACTCAAACTCGGATGATGGGAGTTTGAGGGATATGGACTGAACTCAGACTCGGATGGATGGGTGTTGGAGGGGCATTGTCTAAACTCAGACTCCGATGGATGGGCCTTGGAGAGATATGGGCTGAACTCAGACTCGGATGGATGGGTGTTGGACGGGTATGGGCTGCACTCAGACTCAGATGGTGGAAGTTAGAGTAATATGGGCTGAACTCAGACTCGGATCGATGGGTGTTGGAGGGGTATGTGCTGAACTCATACTTGGATGGATGAGTGTTGGAGCGGAATAGGCTGAACTCAGATTCGGATGATCAGAGTTAGAGGGATATGGGCTGAACTCAGACTCGGATGGATGGGTATTGGAGGGATATGGGCTGAACTCAGACTTGGATGGCTGGGCGTTGGAGCGGAATAGGCTGAACTCAGACTCGGATGATGGGAGTTAGAGGGATATTGGCTGAACACAGACTCGGATGGATGGGTTTTGGAGGGGTATGGGCTGAACTCAGACTCGGATGATGGGAGTTAGAGGGGTATGGGCTGAACTCAGACTCGGTTGGTGGGTGTTGGAGGGATATGGACTGAACTAAGACTCGGATGATTGGAGTTAGAGGGATATGGTGTGAACTCAGACTCGGATGCATGGGTGTTGGATGGGCATGGTCTGAACTCAGACTCGGATGGTGGGTATTGGAGGGGTATGAGCTGAACTCAGACTTGGATGGATGGGTGTTGGAGGGATATGGTCTGATCTCAGACTCGGATGGATGGGTGTTGGAGGGATATGGTCTGAACTCAGACTCGGATGGATGGGTGTTGTAGTGGTCTAGGCTGAACTCAGAGTCAGATGGTGGGAGTTAGAGGGATATGGGCTGAACTCAGAGTCAGATGGTGGGAGTTAGAGTGATATGGGCTGAACTCAGATTCGGATGGATGGGAGTTAGAGGGATATGAGCTGAACTCAGACTCGGATGATGGGAGTTAGAGGGGTATGGGCTGAACTCAGACTCGGTTGGTGGGTGTTGGAGGGATATTGGCTGAACTCAGACTCAGATGGTGGGTATTGGAGGGGTATGAGCTGAACTCAGACTCAGGTGGATGGGTGTTGGAGGGGTATGGGCTGATCTCAGACTACGTTGGTGGGTGTTGGAGGGATATGGACTGAACTCAGACTCAGATGGATTGGTGTTGGAGGGGTATGAGCTGAACTCAGACTCGGATGGGTGGGCGTTGGAGGGATATGGGCTGATTTCTGACTCGGATGGATGGGTGTTGGAGGGGTATGGTCTGAACACAGACTCGGACGGATAGGCGTTGGAAGGATATGGGCTGAACTCAGACTCCGATGATGGGAGTTAGAGGGATATGGGCTGAACTCAGACTCCGATGATGGGAGTTGGAGGGATATGGGCTGAAATCAGACTCGGATGGATGGGTGTTGTAGTAGTCTGTGCTGAAATCAGACACAGATGGTGGGAGTTAGAGAGATATAGGTTGAAAGACTCAGATGGTGGGAGTTAGAGGGATATGAGCTGAACTCAGACTCGGATGATGGCAGTTAGAGGGATATGGACTGAACTCAGACTCAGATGGATGGGTGTTGTAGTGGTCTGTGCTGAACTCAGACTTGGATGGATGGGTGTTAGAGGGGTATGGCTGAACTCAGACTCGATGAATGGGTGTTGGAGGGGTATGGGCTGAACTCAGACTCGGATGGATGGGTGTTGGAGGGAAATGGGCTATCCTCAGACTCAGATGGATGGGTGTTGGAGGGATATGGGCTGAAATAAGACTCAGATGGAAGGGTGTTGGAGTTGTATGAGCTGAACTCAGCCTTGGATGGGTGGGCGTTGAGGGATATGGGCTGAACTCAGACTCGGATTGATGGGTGTTGGAGGGGTATGGTCTAAACTCAGACTCGGTTGGATGGGGGCTGGAGGGATATGGGCTGAACTCAGACTCGGATGGATGGGCATTGGACGGGTATGGGCTGAACTCAGACACAGATGGTGGGAGTTGGAGTGATATGGGCTGAACTCAGACTTGGATGGATGGGTTTTGGACAGGTATGGGCTGAACTCAGACTCAGATGGTGGAAGTTAGAGGGATATGGGCTGAACTCAGACTCGGATGATGGGAGTCAGAGGGATATGGGCTGAACTCAGACTCAGATGGTGGGAGTTAGAGGGATAAGGGCTGAACTCAGAGTAGGATGATTGGGAGTTCGAGGGATATGAGCTGAACTCAGACTCGGATGATGGGAGTTTGAGGGATATGGACTGAACTCAGACTCGGATGGATGGGTGTTGGAGGGGCATTGTCTAAACTCAGACTCCGATGGATGGGCCTTGGAGAGATATGGGCTGAACTCAGACTCGGATGGATGGGTGTTGGACGGGTATGGGCTGCACTCAGACTCAGATGGTGGAAGTTAGAGTGATATTGGCTGAACTCAGACTCGGATCGATGGGTGTTGGAGGGGTATGTGCTGAACTCATACTTGGATGGATGGGAGTTGGAGCGGAATAGGCTGAACTCAGATTCGGATGATCAGAGTTAGAGGGATATGGGCTGAACTCAGACTCGGATGGATGGGTATTGGAGGGATATGGGCTGAACTCAGACTTGGATGGCTGGGCGTTGGAGTGGAATAGGCTGAACTCAGACTCGGATGATGGGAGTTAGAGGGATATTGGCTGAACACAGACTCGGATGGATGGGTTTTGGAGGGGTATGGGCTGAACTCAGACTCGGATGATGGGAGTTAGAGGGGTATGGGCTGAACTCAGACTCGGATGGATGGCTGTTGGAGTGGTATGGGCTGAACTCAGACTTGGATGGATGAGTGTTTGAGTGGAGTAGGCTTAACTCAGACTCAGATGATGGGAGTTAGAGGGATATGGGCTGAAATCAGACTCGGATGGATGGATGTTGCAGTGGTCTGTGCTGAACTCAGACACAGATGGTGGGAGTTAGAGCGATATGGGCTGAAAGAATCAGATGGTGGGAGTTAGAGCGATATGGGCTGAACTCAGATTCGGATGGATGGGTGTTGGAGGGGTATCAGCTGAACTCAGACGGATGGATGGGAGTTAGAGGGATATGGTCTGAACTCAGACACGGATGGATGGGAGTTAGAGGGATATGAGCTGAACTCAGACTCGGATGATGGGAGTTAAGGGGATATGGACTGAACTCAGACTCGGATGGTGGGCGTTGGAGGGGTATGGGCTGAACTCAGACTCGGATGGATGGGTGTTGGAGGGGTATGGGCTGAACTCAGACTTGGATGGATGGGTGTTCGAGGGGTATGAGCTGAACTCAGACTTGGATGGATGGGTGTTGGAGGAGTATGGGCTGAACTCAGACGGATGCTGGTCGTTGGAAGGGTATGGGCTGAACTCAGACTCGATGGATGGGTGTTGAAGGGGTATGAGCTGAACTCAGAGTTGGATGGATGGGTGTTGGAGGGCTATGGGCTGAACTCAGACTCGGATGATGGGAGTTAGAGGGATATGGGCTGAACTCAGACTAAGATGTATGGGAGATGGAGGGATATGGGCTGAACTCAGACTCAGATGGTTGGGTGTTGGAGGGGTATGAGCTGAACTCAGACTCGGATGGATGGGTGTTGGAGGGGTATGGGCTGATCTCAGATTCAGATGGTGGGAGTTAGAGTGATATGGGTTGAACTCAGACTCGGATGATGTGTTTTAGAGGGATATGGGCTGAACTCAGACTCGGATGGATGGGTGTTGTAGAGGTCTGGGCTGAACTCAGACTCAGATGGTGGGAGATAGAGGGATATGGTCTGAACTCAGACTCAGGTAGTGGGCGTTATTGGGATATGGACTGAACTCAGACTCGGACAGATGGGTGTTGGAGGGGTATGGGCTGAATTCGGACTCGGATGGGTGGGTGTTGGAAGGATATGGGCTGAACTCAGAATCGGATGGATGGTTGTTGTAGCGGTCTAGGCTGAACTCAGACTCAGATGGTGGGAGTTAGAGGGATATGGGCTGAACTCAGACAGACGGTGGGAGTTAGAGGGATATGGGCTGAACTCAGAGTTGGATGGTTGGGAGTTGGAGGGATATGGGCTGAACTCAGAGTTGGATGGTTGGGAGTTAGAGGGATATGAGCTGAATTCAGACTCGGATGATGGGCGTTGGAGGGATATGGGCTGAACTCAGACTCGGTTGGATGGGTGTTGGAGGGGTATGGTCTAAACTCAGACTCGGATGATGGGAGTTAGAGGGATATGGGCCGAACTCAGACTCGGATGGATGGGAGTTGGAGGGATGTGGGCTGAACTCAGAGTCGGATGGATGGGTGTTGGACGGGTATAGGCTGAACGCAGACTCAGATGCTGGAAGTTAGAGGGATATGGGCTGAACTCAGACTCAGATGATGGGAGTTAGAGGGATATGGGCTGAACTCAGACTTGGATGGGTGGGTATTGGAGGTATATGGGCTGAACTCAGACTTGGATGGATGATTGTTGGAGCGGAATAGGCTGAACTCAAACTCGGATGATGGGAGTTAGAGGGATATCGGCTGAACTCAGACTCAGATGGATGGGTATTGGAGGGATATGGGCTGAACTCAGACTTGGATGGATGGGTGTTGGAGTGGAATAGGCTGAACTCAGACTCGGATGATGGGAGTTACAGGGATATGGGCTGCACTCAGACTCGGATGATGGGAGTTACAGGGATATGGGCTGCACTCAGACTCGGATGGATGGGTGTTGGAGGGGTATGGGCTGAACTCAGACTCAGATGGATGGGTGTTGGATGGGTATAGGCTGAACTCAGACTCGGATGATGGGAGTTAGAGGGATATGGGCTAAACTCAGACTCGGATGGATGGGTTTTCGAGGGGTATGGGCTGAACTCAGACTCGATGGATGTGTGTTGGAGGGGTATGGGCTGAACTCAGAGTCGGATGGATGGGTTTTGGAGGGGTATGCGCTGATCTCAGACTCGGATGGATGGGTGTTGGAGGGCTATGGGCTGAACTCAGACTCGGATGATGGGAGTTAGAGGGATATGGGCTGAACTCTGACTCAGATGGATGGGAGTTGGAGGGGTATGGGCTGAACTCAGACTTGGATGGATGAGTGTTTGAGTGGAATAGGCTTAACTCAGACTCGGATGATGGGAGTTAGAGGGATATGGGCTGAAATCAGACTCGGATGGATGGGTGTTGTAGTGGTCTGTGCTGAACTCAGACACAGATGGTGGGAGTTAGAGCGATATGGGCTGAAAGAATCAGATGGTGGGAGTTAGAGGGATATGGGCAGAACTCAGATTCGGATGGATGGGTGTTGGAGGGGTATCAGCTGAACTCAGACTTGGATGGATGGGAGTTAGAGGGATATGAGCTGAACTCAGACTCGGATGTTGGGAGTTAGAGGGATATGGTCTGAACTCAGACACGGATGGATGGGAGTTAGAGGGATATGAGCTGAACTCAGACTCGGATGATGGGAGTTAAAGGGATATGGACTGAACTCAGACTCGGATGGTGGGCGTTGGAGGGGTATGGGCTGAACTCAGACTCGGATGGATGGGTGTTGGAGGGGTATGGGCTGAACTCAGACTTGGATGGATGGGTGTTCGAGGGGTATGAGCTGAACTCAGACTTGGATGGATGGGTGTTGGAGGAGTATGGGCTGAACTCAGACGGATGCTGGTCGTTGGAAGGGTATGGGCTGAACTCAGACTCGATGGATGGGTGTTGAAGGGGTATGAGCTGAACTCAGAGTTGGATGGATGGGTGTTGGAGGGCTATGGGCTGAACTCAGACTCGGATGATGGGAGTTAGAGGGATATGGGCTGAACTCAGACTAAGATGTATGGGAGATGGAGGGATATGGGCTGAACTCAGACTCAGATGGTTGGGTGTTGGAGGGGTATGAGCTGAACTCAGACTCGGATGGATGGGTGTTGGAGGGGTATGGGCTGATCTCAGATTCAGATGGTGGGAGTTAGAGTGATATGGGTTGAACTCAGACTCGGATGATGTGTTTTAGAGGGATATGGGCTGAACTCAGACTCGGATGGATGGGTGTTGTAGAGGTCTGGGCTGAACTCAGACTCAGATGGTGGGAGATAGAGGGATATGGTCTGAACTCAGACTCAGGTAGTGGGCGTTATTGGGATATGGACTGAACTCAGACTCGGACAGATGGGTGTTGGAGGGGTATGGGCTGAATTCGGACTCGGATGGGTGGGTGTTGGAAGGATATGGGCTGAACTCAGAATCGGATGGATGGTTGTTGTAGCGGTCTAGGCTGAACTCAGACTCAGATGGTGGGAGTTAGAGGGATATGGGCTGAACTCAGACAGACGGTGGGAGTTAGAGGGATATGGGCTGAACTCAGAGTTGGATGGTTGGGAGTTGGAGGGATATGGGCTGAACTCAGAGTTGGATGGTTGGGAGTTAGAGGGATATGAGCTGAATTCAGACTCGGATGATGGGCGTTGGAGGGATATGGGCTGAACTCAGACTCGGTTGGATGGGTGTTGGAGGGGTATGGTCTAAACTCAGACTCGGATGATGGGAGTTAGAGGGATATGGGCCGAACTCAGACTCGGATGGATGGGAGTTGGAGGGATGTGGGCTGAACTCAGAGTCGGATGGATGGGTGTTGGACGGGTATAGGCTGAACGCAGACTCAGATGCTGGAAGTTAGAGGGATATGGGCTGAACTCAGACTCAGATGATGGGAGTTAGAGGGATATGGGCTGAACTCAGACTTGGATGGGTGGGTATTGGAGGTATATGGGCTGAACTCAGACTTGGATGGATGATTGTTGGAGCGGAATAGGCTGAACTCAAACTCGGATGATGGGAGTTAGAGGGATATCGGCTGAACTCAGACTCAGATGGATGGGTATTGGAGGGATATGGGCTGAACTCAGACTTGGATGGATGGGTGTTGGAGTGGAATAGGCTGAACTCAGACTCGGATGATGGGAGTTACAGGGATATGGGCTGCACTCAGACTCGGATGATGGGAGTTACAGGGATATGGGCTGCACTCAGACTCGGATGGATGGGTGTTGGAGGGGTATGGGCTGAACTCAGACTCAGATGGATGGGTGTTGGATGGGTATAGGCTGAACTCAGACTCGGATGATGGGAGTTAGAGGGATATGGGCTAAACTCAGACTCGGATGGATGGGTTTTCGAGGGGTATGGGCTGAACTCAGACTCGATGGATGTGTGTTGGAGGGGTATGGGCTGAACTCAGAGTCGGATGGATGGGTTTTGGAGGGGTATGCGCTGATCTCAGACTCGGATGGATGGGTGTTGGAGGGCTATGGGCTGAACTCAGACTCGGATGATGGGAGTTAGAGGGATATGGGCTGAACTCTGACTCAGATGGATGGGAGTTGGAGGGGTATGGGCTGAACTCAGACTTGGATGGATGAGTGTTTGAGTGGAATAGGCTTAACTCAGACTCGGATGATGGGAGTTAGAGGGATATGGGCTGAAATCAGACTCGGATGGATGGGTGTTGTAGTGGTCTGTGCTGAACTCAGACACAGATGGTGGGAGTTAGAGCGATATGGGCTGAAAGAATCAGATGGTGGGAGTTAGAGGGATATGGGCAGAACTCAGATTCGGATGGATGGGTGTTGGAGGGGTATCAGCTGAACTCAGACTTGGATGGATGGGAGTTAGAGGGATATGAGCTGAACTCAGACTCGGATGTTGGGAGTTAGAGGGATATGGTCTGAACTCAGACACGGATGGATGGGAGTTAGAGGGATATGAGCTGAACTCAGACTCGGATGATGGGAGTTAAAGGGATATGGACTGAACTCAGACTCGGATGGTGGGCGTTGGAGGGGTATGGGCTGAACTCAGACTCGGATGGATGGGTGTTCGAGGGGTATGAGCTGAACTCAGACTTGGATGGATGGGTGTTGGAGGGGTATGGGCTGAACTCAGACGGATGCTGGTCGTTGGAAGGGTATAGGCTGAACTCAGACTCGATGGATGTGTGTTGGAGGGGTATGGGCTGAACTCAGAGTTGGATGGATGGGTGTTGGAGGGCTATGGGCTGAACTCAGACTCGGATGATGGGAGTTAGAGGGATATGGGCTGAACTCAGACTAAGATGTATGGGAGTTGGAGGGATATGGGCTGAACTCAGACTCAGATGTTTGGGTCTTGGAGGGGTATGAGCTGAACTCAGACTCGAATGGATGGGCGTTGGAGGGATATGGGCTGAACTCCGACTCGGATGGATGGGTGTTGCAGGGGTATGGGCTGATCTCAGATTCAGATGGTGGGGGTTAGAGTGATATGGGTTGAACTCAGACTCGGATGATGTGTTTTAGAGGGATATGGGCTGAACTCAGACTCGGATGGATGGGTGTTGTAGAGGTCTGGGCTGAACTCAGACTCAGATGGTGGGAGATAGAGGGATATGGGCTGAACTCAGACTCAGGAAGTGGGCGTTATTGGGATATGGACTGAACTCAGACTCGGATAGATGGGTGTTGGAGGGGTTTGGGCTGAATTCGGACTCGGATGGGTGGGTGTTGGAGGGATATGGGCTGAACTCAGAGTTGAATGGCTGGGAGTTAGAGTGATATGAGCTGAATTCAGACTCGGATGATGGGCGTTGGAGGGATATGGGCTGAACTCAGACTCGGTTGGATGGGTGTTGGAGGGGTATGGTCTAAACTCAGACTCGGATGATGGGAGTTAGAGGGATATGGGCCGAACTCAGACTCGGATGGATGGGAGTTGGAGGGATGTGGGCTGAACTCAGAGTCGGATGGATGGGTGTTGGACGGGTATAGGCTGAACGCAGACTCAGATGCTGGAAGTTAGAGGGATATGGGCTGAACTCAGACTCGGATGATGGGAGTTAGAGGGATATGGGCTGAACTCAGACTTGGATGTATGGGTATTGGAGGGATATGGGCTGAACTCAGACTTGGATGGATGATTGTTGGAGCGGAATAGGCTGAACTCAGACTCGGATGATGGGAGTTAGAGGGATATCGGCAGAACTCAGACTCGGATGGATGGGTATTGGAGGGATATGGGCTGAACTCAGACTCGGATGGATGGGTGTTGGATGGGTATAGGCTGAAATCAGACTCGGATGATGAGAGTTAGAGGGATATGGGCTAAACTCGGATGGATGGGTTTTCGAGGGGTATGGGCTGAACTCAGACTCGATGGATGTGTGTTGGAGGGGTATGGGCTGAACTCAGAGTCGGATGGATGGGTTTTGGAGGGGTATGCGCTGATCTCAGACTCGGATGGATGGGCGTTGGAGGGATTTGGGCTGAACTCAGACTCGGATGGATGGGTGTTGTAGCGGTCTAGGCTGAACTCAGACTCAGATAGTGGGAGTTAGAGGGATATGGGCTGAACTCAGACTCAGATTGTGGGAGTTAGAGGGATATGGGCTGAACTCAGAGTTGGATCGATGGGAGTTAGAGGGATATGAGCTGTACTCAGACTCGGATGATGGGAGTTAGAGTGATATGGACTGAACTCAGACTCGGATGGATGGGTGTTGGAGGGGCATGGTCTAAACTCAGTCTCGGATGGATGGGCGTTGGAGGGATATGGTCTGAACTGAGACTCCGATGGATGGGTGTTGGACGGGTATGGGCTGAACTCAGACTCAGATGGTGGAAGTTCGAGGGATATGGGCTGAACTTAGACTCAGATGATGGGAGTTAGAGGGATATGGGCTGAACGCAGACTCGAATGGATGGGTGTTGGAGGGGTAGGGGCTGAACTCAGACTCGGATGGTGGGTATTGGAGGGGTATGAGCTGAACTCAGACTCAGATGGATGAGTGTTGGAAGGGTATGGGCTGATCTCAGACTCGGTTGGTTGGCGTTGGAGGGATATGGACTGAACTCAGACTCAAATGGATGGGTATTGGATTGGTATGAGCTGAACTCAGACTCGGATGGGTGGGCATTGGAGGGATATGAGGCTGAATTCATACTCGGATGGATGGGTGTTGGAAGGGTATGGTCTGAACTCAGACTCGGATGGATGGACGTTGGGGGGATATGGGCTGAACTCAGACTCGGATGGGTGTTTGAGGGGTATAAGCTGAGCTCAGACTCGGATGTGTGGGCGTTGAGCGAAATGGGCTGAACTCAGACTCGGTTGGATGGGTGTTGGAGGGGTATGGTCTAAACTCAGACTCGGATGATGGGAGTTAGAGGGATATTGGTTGAACTCAGACTCGGATGGATGGGAGTTGGAGGGATATGGGCTGATCTCAGAGTCGGATGGATGGGTGTTGGACTGGTATGGGCTGAACTCAGACTCAGATGGTGGAAGTTAGAGGGATATGGGCTGAACTCAGACTCGGATGATGGGAGTTCGAGGGATATGGGCTCAACTCAGACTCGGATGGATGGGTGTTGGAGGGGTATGGACTGAACTCAGACTCGGATGGATGGGTGTTGGAGGGGTATAGGCTGAACTCAGACTCGGATGATGGGAGTTAGAGGGGTATGGGCTGAACTCAGACTCGGTTGGTGGGTGTTGGAGGGATATGGGCTGAACTCAAACTTGGATGGATGGGTGTTGGAGGGGTATGGGCTGAACTCACGCTTGGATGATGGGTGTTGGAGGTATATGGGCTGAACTCAGACTCGGATGGATGTGTGTTGGAGGGGTATGAGCTGAATTCAGACTCGGATAGATGGGTGTTGGAGGTTTCTGGGCAGAACTCAGACTCGGATGATGGGTTTTGGAGGGGTATGGGCTGAACTCAGACTCGGATGGTCGGAGTTAGAGGGACATTGGCTGAACTCAGATTCGGATGGTAGGAGTTAGAGGGATATGGGCTTAACTCAGACTCGGATGGATGGGTGTTGGAGGGGTATGCGCTGAGCTCAGACTCGGATGATGGGAGTTACAGGGATATGGTCTGAACTCAGACTCGGATGGATGGGTGTTCAGGGGCATGGGCTGAACTCAGACGGATGGTGGGTATTGGAGGGGTATGAGCTGAACTCAGACTCAGGTGGATGGGTGTTGTAGGGATTTGGGCTGAACTCAGACTCGGATGGATGGGTGTTGTAGCGGTCTAGGCTGAACTCAGACTCAGATAGTGGGAGTTAGAGGGATATGGGCTGAACTCAGACTCAGATGGTGGGAGTTAGAGGGATATGGGCTGAACTCAGAGTTGGATCGATGGGAGTTAGAGGGATATGAGCTGTACTCAGACTCGGATGATGGGAGTTAGAGTGATATGGACTGAACTCAGACTCGGATGGATGGGTGTTGGAGGGGCATGGTCTAAACTCAGTCTCGGATGGATGGGCGTTGGAGGGATATGGTCTGAACTGAGACTCCGATGGATGGGTGTTGGACGGGTATGGGCTGAACTCAGACTCAGATGGTGGAAGTTCGAGGGATATGGGCTGAACTTAGACTCAGATGATGGGAGTTAGAGGGATATGGGCTGAACGCAGACTCGAATGGATGGGTGTTGGAGGGGTAGGGGCTGAACTCAGACTCGGATGGTGGGTATTGGAGGGGTATGAGCTGAACTCAGACTCAGATGGATGAGTGTTGGAAGAGTATGGGCTGATCTCAGACTCGGTTGGTTGGCGTTGGAGGGATATGGACTGAACTCAGACTCAAATGGATGGGTATTGGATTGGTATGAGCTGAACTCAGACTCGGATGGGTGGGCATTGGAGGGATATGAGGCTGAATTCATACTCGGATGGATGGGTGTTGGAAGGGTTTGGTCTGAACTCAGACTCGGATGGATGGACGTTGGGGGGATATGGGCTGAACTCAGACTCGGATGGGTGTTTGAGGGGTATAAGCTGAGCTCAGACTCGGATGTGTGGGCGTTGAGCGAAATGGGCTGAACTCAGACTCGGTTGGATGGGTGTTGGAGGGGTATGGTCTAAACTCAGACTCGGATGATGGGAGTTAGAGGGATATTGGTTGAACTCAGACTCGGATGGATGGGAGTTGGAGGGATATGGGCTGATCTCAGAGTCGGATGGATGGGTGTTGGACTGGTATGGGCTGAACTCAGACTCAGATGGTGGAAGTTAGAGGGATATGGGCTGAACTCGGATGATGGGAGTTCGAGGGATATGGGCTCAACTCAGACTTGGATGGATGGGTGTTCGAGGGGTAGGGGCTGTACTCAGACTTGGATGGATGGGTGTTGGAGGGATATGGGCTGAACTCAGACTTGGGTGGATGGGTGTTGGAGCGGAATAGGCTGAACTCAGACTCGGATGATGGGAGTTAGAGGGACATGGGCAGAACTCAGACTCGGATGGATGGGTGTTGGAGGGGTATGGACTGAACTCAGACTCGGATGGATGGGTGTTGGAGGGGTATAGGCTGAACTCAGACTCGGATGATGGGAGTTAGAGGGGTATGGGCTGAACTCAGACTCGGTTGGTGGGTGTTGGAGGGATATGGGCTGAACTCAAACTTGGATGGATGGGTGTTGGAGGGGTATGGGCTGAACTCACGCTTGGATGATGGGTGTTGGAGGTATATGGGCTGAACTCAGACTCGGATGGATGTGTGTTGGAGGGGTATGAGCTGAATTCAGACTCGGATAGATGGGTGTTGGAGGTTTCTGGGCAGAACTCAGACTCGGATGATGGGTTTTGGAGGGGTATGGGCTGAACTCAGACTCGGATGGCCGGAGTTAGAGGGACATTGGCTGAACTCAGATTCGGATGGTAGGAGTTAGAGGGATATGGGCTTAACTCAGACTCGGATGGATGGGTGTTGGAGGGGTATGCGCTGAGCTCAGACTCGGATGATGGGAGTTACAGGGATATAGTCTGAACTCAGACTCGGATGGATGGGTGTTCAGGGGCATGGGCTGAACTCAGACGGATGGTGGGTATTGGAGGGGTATGAGCTGAACTCAGACTCAGGTGGATGGGGTGTTGGAGGTGTATGGGCTGATCTCAGACTCCGCTGGTGGGTGTTGGAGGGATATGGACTGAACTCAGACTCGGATGGATGGGCGTTGGAGGGATATGGGCTGAACTCAGACTCGGATGTATGGGTGTTGGAGGGGTATGGGCTGAACTCAGACTCAGATGGTGGGGAGTTCTCGGGATATGGGCTGAACTCAGACTCGGATGATGGGAGTTAGAGGGATATGGGCTGAACTCAGACTCAGATGGATGGGTGTTCTAGTGGTCTGTGCTGAAATCAGACACAGATGGTGGGAGTTAGAGAGATATGGGTTGAAATACTCAGATAGTGGGAGTTTGAGGGATATGGCTGAACTCAGACTCGGATGGATGGGTGTTGGATGGGTATCGGCTGAACTCAGACTTGGGATTGGTGGGTGTTGGAGGTGTATGGGCTGAACTCAGATGGATAGATGGGTGTTGGAGCGATATGGTCTGAACTCAGACTGGGATGGATGGGAGTTCAAGGGATATGAGCTGAACTCAGACTCGGATGATGGGAATTAGAGGGATATGGACTGAACTCAGACTCGGATGGATGCGTGTTGTAGTCGTCTGTGCTGAAGTCAGACTTGGATGGATGGATGTTACAGGGGTATGGCTGAACTCAGACTCGATGGATGGGTGCTGCAGGGGCATGGTCTGAACTCAGACTCGGATGGATGGGTGTTGGAGGGGCATGCGCTGATCTCATACTCGGATGATGGGAGTTAGAGGGATATGGGCTGAACTCAGACTCAGATGAATGGGTGTTAGAGGGATATGGGCTGAACTCAGACTCATGGATGGGTGATGGAGGGGTCTGAGCTGAACTCAGACTCGGATGGGTGGTCGTTGAGGGATATGGGCTGAACTCAGACTCGGATGGATGGGTGTTGGAGGGGTATGGCTGAACTCAGACTCGATGAATACGTGTTGGAGGGGTATGGGCTGAACTCAGACTCGGATGGATGCGTGTTGTAGTCGTCTGTGCTGAAGTCAGACTTGGATGGATGGATGTTACAGGGGTATGGCTGAACTCAGACTCGATGGATGGGTGCTGCAGGGGTATGGTCTGAACTCAGACTCGGATGGATGGGTGTTGGAGGGGCATGCGCTGATCTCATACTCGGATGATGGGAGTTAGAGGATATGGGCTGAACTCAGACTCAGATGAATGGGTGTTAGAGGGATATGGGCTGAACTCAGACTCAGATGGATGGGTGATGGAGGGGTCTGAGCTGAACTCAGACTCGGATGGGTGGTCGTTGAGGGATATGGGCTGAACTCAGACTCGGATGGATGGGGTGTTGGAGGGGTATGGCTGAACTCAGACTCGATGAATACGTGTTGGAGGGTATGGGCTGAACTCGGACTCGGATGGATGGGTGTTCGAGGGGTATGCACTGATCTCAGATTCGGATGATGGGAGTTAGAGGGATATGGGTTGAACTCAGACTCAAATGGATGGGTGTTGGAGGGATATGGGCTGAAATCAGACTCAGATGGATGGGTGTTGGAGAGGTATGAGCTGAACTCAATCCTCGGATGGGTGGGCGTTGAGGGATATGGGCTGAACTCAGACTTGGATTGATGGGTGTTGTAGGGGCATGGTCTAAACTCAGACTCGGAAGGATGGGCGTTGGAGGGATATGGGCTGAACTCAGACTCGGATGGATGGGTGTTGGACGGGTATGGGCTGAACTCACACTCAGATGGTGGGAGTTGGAGGGATATGTGCTGAACTCAGACTCGGATGATGGGAGTTAGAGGGATATGGGCTGAACTCAGACTTGAATGGATGGGTGTTGGAGGTGTATGGCCTGAACAGATTCGGATGGTGGGTATTGGAGAGGTATGAGCTGAACTCAGACTCGGATAGATGGGTGTTGGAGGGGTATCGGCTGAACTCAGACTTGGATTGATGGGTGTTGTAGGGGTATGGTCTAAACTCAGACTCGGATGCATGGGCGTTGGAGGGATATGGGCTGAACTCAGACTCGGATGGATGGGTGTTGGACGGGTATGGTCTGAACACAGACTCGGATGGTGGGAGTTAGAGGGATATGGGCTGAACTCAGCCTCGGACGATGGGAGTTATAGGGATATGGGCTGAACTCAGACTCAGATGGATGGGTGTTATAGTGGTCTGTGCTGAAATCAGACACAGATGGTGGGAGTTAGA
>NW_027277676.1:0-25744 GCF_030028105.1 Mobula birostris
TCCTAGACTCCCGCACTACAGGAAACATCCTCTCCACATCCACTCTATCTGTACCCTCTGGTCCTAGACTCCCCCAGTATAGGAAACATCCTCTCCACATCCACTCTATCTGTGTCCTCTGGTCCTAGACTCCTCCACTATAGGAAACATCCTCTCCACATCCACTCTATCTGTGTGCTCTGGTCCTAGACTCCTCCACTGTAGGAAACATCCTCTCCACATCCACTCTATCTGTGCGCTCTGGTTCTAGAGTCCCCCACCATAGGAAATATCCTCTCCACATCCACTCTATCTGTGTCCTCTGGTCCTAGACTCCCCACTATAGGAGACATCCTCTCCACATCCACTCTATCTGTGACTTCTGGTCCTAGACTCCCCCACTGTAGGAAACATCCTCTCCACATCCACTCTATCTGTGTCCTCTGGACCGAGACTCCCCCACCCCCCACTATAGGAAACATTCTCTCCACATCCACTCTATCCGTACCCTCTGGTCCTAGACTCCCCCACTATAGGAAACATACTCTCCACATCCATTCTATCTGTGTCCTCTGGTCCTAGACTCCTCCACTATAGGAAACATCCTCTCCGCATCCACTCTATCCGTACCCTCTGGTCCTAGACTCCCCCACTATAGGAAACATCCTCTCCACATCCATTCTATCTGTGTCCTCTGGTCCTAGACTCCTCCACTATAGGAAACATCCTCTCCACATCCACTCTATCCGTACCCTCTGGTCCTAGACTCCCCCACTATAGGAAACATCCTCTCCACATCCACTCTATCTGTGCGCTCTGGTCCTAGACTCCCCCACCATAGGAAACATCCTCTCCACATCCACTCCATCTGTGTCCTCTGGTCCTAGACTCCCCCCACTATAGGAGACATCCTCTCCACATCCACTCTATCTGTATCCTCTGGTCCCAGACTCCCCCAGTATAGGAGACATCCTCTCCACATCAACTCTACCTGTGTCCTCTGGTCATAGACTCCCCCACTGTAGGAAACATCCTCTCCACATCCACTCTATCTGTGTCCTCTGGTCCTAGACTCCCCCCCCCCCCCCCACTATAGGAAACATCCTCTCCACATCCACTCTATCTGTGCCCTCTGGTCCTAAACTCCCCCACTACAGGAAACATCCTCTCCACATCCACTCTATCCGTACCCTCTGGTCCTAGACTCCCCCACTATAGGAAACATCCTCTCCACATCCATTCTATCTGTGTCCTCTGGTCCTAGACTGCTCCACAAAAGGAAACATCCTCGCCACATCCACTCTATCTGTGTGCTCTGGTCCGAGACTCCCCCAGTATAGGAAACATCCTCTCCACATCCACTCTATCTGTGTCCTCTGGGCCTAGACTTCCCCAAGTATAGGAGACATCCTCTCCACATTCACTCTATCTGTGTCCTCTGGTCCTAGACTCCCCCCCCCACTATAGGAAACATCCTCTCCAGATCCACTGTATCTGTGTCCTCTGGTCCTAGACTCCCCCACTATAGGAAACATCCTCTCCACATCCACTCTATCTGTACCCTCTGGTCCTAGACTCCCCCAGTATAGGAAACATCCTCTCCACATCCACTGTATCTGTGCCCGCTGGTCCTAGACTCCCCCACTACAGGAAACATCCTCTCCACATCCACTCTATCCGTACCCTCTGGTCCTAGACTCCCCCACTATAGGAAACATCCTCTCCACGTCCATTCTATCTGTGTCCTCTGGTCCTGGACTCCCCCCACTATAGGAGACATCCTCTCCACATCCACTCTATCTGTGTCCTCTGGTCCTAGACTCCCCCACTATAGGAGACATCCTCTCCACATCAACTCTATCTGTTTCCTCTGGTCTTAGACTCCCCAACTGTAGGAAACATCCTCTCCACATCCACTCTATCTGTGTCCTCTGGTGCTAGACTCCCCGACTATAGGAAACATCCTCTCCACATTCACTCTATCTGTGTCTTCTGGTCCTAGACTCCCCCCCCCACTATGGGAAACATCCTCTCCACATCCACTCTATCTGTGTCCTCTGGTCCTAGACTCCCCCACTGTAGGAGATATCCTCTCCACATCCACTCTATCTGTGTCCTCTGGTCCTACACTCCCCCACTGTAGGAAACATCCTCTCCACATCCACTCTATCTGTGTCCTCTGGTCCTAGACTCCCCCTCTATAGGAGACATCCTCTCCACATCCACTCTATCTGTTTCCTCTGGTCCTAGACTCCCCCAATGTAGGAAACATCCTCTCCACATCCACTCTATCTGTGCCCTCTGGTCCTAGACTCCCCCACTACAGGAAACATCCTCTCCACATCCATTCTATCTCTGTGCTCTGGTCCTAGACTCCCCCACTATAGGAAACATCCTCTCCACATCCACTCTATCTGTGCGCTCTGGTCCTAGACTCCCCCACTATAGGAAACATCCTCTCCACATCCACTCTATCTGTGCGCTCTGGTCCTAGAGTCCCCCACTATAGGAAACATCCTCTCCACATCCACTCTATCTGTGTCCTCTGGTCCTAGACTCCCCCACTACAGGAGACATCCTCTCCACATCCAGTCTATCTGTGACTTCTGGTCCTAGACTCCCCCACTGTAGGAAACATCCTCTCCACATCCAGTCTATCTCTGTCCTCCGGTCCTAGACTCACCCCCCCCCCCCACTATAGGAAACATTCTCTCCACATCCACTCTATCCGTACCCTCTGGTCCTAGACTCCCTCACTATAGGAAACATCCTCTCCACATCCATTCTATCTGTGTCCTCTGGTCCTAGACTCCTCCACTATAGGAAACATCCTCTCCACATCCACTCTATCCGTACCCTCTGGTCCTAGACTCCCCCACTATAGGAAACATCCTCTCCACATCCATTCTATCTGTGTCCTCTGGTCCTGGACTCCTCCACTATAGGAAACATCCTCTCCACATCCACTCTATCTGTGTGCTCTGGTCGTAGACTCCCCCAGTATAGGAAACATCCTCTCCACATCCACTCTATCTGTGCGCTCTGGTCCTAGACTCCCCCCCTATAGGAAACATCCTCTCCATATCCACTCTATCTGTGTCCTCTGGTCCTAGACTCCCCCCACTATAGGAGACATCCTCTCCACATCCACTCTATCTGTATCCTCTGGTCCCAGACTCCCCCACTATAGGAGACATCCTCTCCTCATCCACTCTATCTGTGTCCTCTGGTCATAGACTCCCCCACTGTAGGAAACATCCTCTCCACATCCACTCTATCTGTGCCCTCTGGTCCTAGACTCCCCCACTACAGGAAACATCCTCTCCACATCCACTCTATCCGTACCCTCTGGTCCTAGACTCCCCCACTATAGGAAACATCCTCTCCACATCCATTCTATCTGTGTCCTCTGGTCCTAGACTCCTCCACAAAAGGAAACATCCTCTCCACATCCATTCTATCTGTGTGCTCTGGTCCTAGACTCCCCCAGTATAGGAAACATCCTCTCCACATCCACTCTATCTGTGTCCACTGGGCCTAGACTCCCCCCACTATAGGAGACAGCCTCTCCACATTCACTCTATCTGTGTCCTCTGGTCCTAGACTCCCACCCCCCACTATAGGAAACATCCTCTCCACATCCACTCTATCTGTGTCCTCTGGTCCTAGACTCCTCCACTATAGGAAACATCCTCTCCACATCCACTCTATCTGTGCCCTCTGGTCCTAGACTCCCGCAATACAGGAAACATCCTCTCCACATCCACTCTATCTGTACCCTCTGGTCCTAGACTCCCCCAGTATAGGAAACATCCTCTCCACATCCACTCTATCTGTGTCCTCTGGTCCTAGACTCCTCCACTATAGGAAACATCCTCTCCACATCCACTCTATCTGTGTGCTCTGGTCCTAGACTCCTCCACTGTAGGAAACATCCTCCCCACATCCACTCTATCTGTGCGCTCTGGTCCTAGAGTCCCCCACCATAGGAAATATCCTCTCCACATCCACTCTATCTGTGTCCTCTGGTCCTAGACTCCCCCACTATAGGAGACATCCTCTCCACATCCACTCTATCTGTGACTTCTGGTCCTAGACTCCCCCACTGTAGGAAACATCCTCTCCACATCCACTCTATCTGTGTCCTCTGGACCTAGACTCCCCCCCCCCCCACTATAGGAAACATTCTCTCCACATCCACTCTATCCGTACCCTCTGGTCCTAGACTCCCCCACTATAGGAAACATACTCTCCACATCCATTCTATCTGTGTTCTCTGGTCCTAGACTCCTCCACTATAGGAAACATCCTCTCCACATCCACCCTATCCGTACCCTCTGGTCCTAGACTCCCCCACTATAGGAAACATCCTCTCCACATCCACTCTATCTGTGCGCTCTGGTCCTAGACTCCCCCACCATAGGAAACATCCTCTCCACATCCACTCCATCTGTGTCCTCTGGTCCTAGACTCCCCCCACTATAGGAGACATCCTCTCCACATCCACTCTATCTGTATCCTCTGGTCCCAGACTCCCCCACTATAGGAGACATCCTCTCCACATCCGCTCTATCTGTGTCCTCTGGTCATAGACTCCCCCACTGTAGGAAACATCCTCTCCACATCCACTCTATCTGTGTCCTCTGGTCCTAGACTCCCCCGCCCCCCCACTATAGGAAACATCCTCTCCACATCCACTCTATCTGTGCCCTCTGGTCCTAAACTCCCCCACTACAGGAAACATCCTCTCCACATCCACTCTATCCGTACCCTCTGGTCCTAGACTCCCCCACTATAGGAAACATCCTCTCCACATCCATTCTATCTGTGTCCTCTGGTCCTAGACTGCTCCACAAAAGGAAACATCCTCTCCACATCCACTCTATCTGTGTGCTCTGGTCCTAGACTCCCCCAGTATAGGAAACATCCTCTCCACATCCACTCTATCTGTGTCCTCTGGGCCTAGACTTCCCCAACTATAGGAGACATCCTCTCCACATTCACTCTATCTGTGTCCTCTGGTCCTAGACTCCCCCCCCCACTATAGGAAACATCCTCTCCACATCCACTGTATCTGTGTCCTCTGGTCCTAGACTCCCCCACTATAGGAAACATCCTCTCCACATCCACTCTATCTGTACCCTCTGGTCCTAGACTCCCCCAGTATAGGAAACATCCTCTCCACATCCACTCTATCTGTGCCCGCTGGTCCTAGACTCCCCCACTACAGGAAACATCCTCTCCACATCCACTCTATCCGTACCCTCTGGTCCTAGACTCCCCCACTATAGGAAACATCCTCTCCACATCCATTCTATCTGTGTCCTCTGGTCCTAGACTCCTCCACTATAGGAAACATCCTCTCCACATCCACTCTGTCTGTGTGCTCTGGTCCCAGACTCCCCCACTATAGGAAACATCCTCTCCACAGCCACTCTATCTGTGCGCTCTGGTCCTAGACTCCCCCACTATAGGAAACATCCTCTCCACATCCACTCTATCTGTGTCCTCTGGTCCTAGACTCCCTCCACAATAGGAGACATCCTCTCCACATCCACTCTATCTGTATCCTCTGGTCCTAGACTCCCCAACGATAGGAGACATCCTCTCCACATCCACTCTATCTGTGTCCTCTGGTCCTAGACTCCTCCACTATAGGAAACATCCTCTCCACATCCACTCTATCTGTGCCCTCTGGTCCTAGACTCCCGCAATACAGGAAACATCCTCTCCACATCCACTCTATCTGTACCCTCTGGTCCTAGACTCCCCCAGTATAGGAAACATCCTCTCCACATCCACTCTATCTGTGTCCTCTGGTCCTAGACTCCTCCACTATAGGAAACATCCTCTCCACATCCACTCTATCTGTGTGCTCTGGTCCTAGACTCCTCCACTGTAGGAAACATCCTCCCCACATCCACTCTATCTGTGCGCTCTGGTCCTAGAGTCCCCCACCATAGGAAATATCCTCTCCACATCCACTCTATCTGTGTCCTCTGGTCCTAGACTCCCCCACTATAGGAGACATCCTCTCCACATCCACTCTATCTGTGACTTCTGGTCCTAGACTCCCCCACTGTAGGAAACATCCTCTCCACATCCACTCTATCTGTGTCCTCTGGACCTAGACTCCCCCCCCCCCCACTATAGGAAACATTCTCTCCACATCCACTCTATCCGTACCCTCTGGTCCTAGACTCCCCCACTATAGGAAACATACTCTCCACATCCATTCTATCTGTGTTCTCTGGTCCTAGACTCCTCCACTATAGGAAACATCCTCTCCACATCCACCCTATCCGTACCCTCTGGTCCTAGACTCCCCCACTATAGGAAACATCCTCTCCACATCCACTCTATCTGTGCGCTCTGGTCCTATACTCCCCCACCATAGGAAACATCCTCTCCACATCCACTCCATCTGTGTCCTCTGGTCCTAGACTCCCCCCACTATAGGAGACATCCTCTCCACATCCACTCTATCTGTATCCTCTGGTCCCAGACTCCCCCACTATAGGAGACATCCTCTCCACATCCGCTCTATCTGTGTCCTCTGGTCATAGACTCCCCCACTGTAGGAAACATCCTCTCCACATCCACTCTATCTGTGTCCTCTGGTCCTAGACTCCCCCGCCCCCCCACTATAGGAAACATCCTCTCCACATCCACTCTATCTGTGCCCTCTGGTCCTAAACTCCCCCACTACAGGAAACATCCTCTCCACATCCACTCTATCCGTACCCTCTGGTCCTAGACTCCCCCACTATAGGAAACATCCTCTCCACATCCATTCTATCTGTGTCCTCTGGTCCTAGACTGCTCCACAAAAGGAAACATCCTCTCCACATCCACTCTATCTGTGTGCTCTGGTCCTAGACTCCCCCAGTATAGGAAACATCCTCTCCACATCCACTCTATCTGTGTCCTCTGGGCCTAGACTTCCCCAACTATAGGAGACATCCTCTCCACATTCACTCTATCTGTGTCCTCTGGTCCTAGACTCCCCCCCCCACTATAGGAAACATCCTCTCCACATCCACTGTATCTGTGTCCTCTGGTCCTAGACTCCCCCACTATAGGAAACATCCTCTCCACATCCACTCTATCTGTACCCTCTGGTCCTAGACTCCCCCAGTATAGGAAACATCCTCTCCACATCCACTCTATCTGTGCCCGCTGGTCCTAGACTCCCCCACTACAGGAAACATCCTCTCCACATCCACTCTATCCGTACCCTCTGGTCCTAGACTCCCCCACTATAGGAAACATCCTCTCCACATCCATTCTATCTGTGTCCTCTGGTCCTAGACTCCTCCACTATAGGAAACATCCTCTCCACATCCACTCTGTCTGTGTGCTCTGGTCCCAGACTCCCCCACTATAGGAAACATCCTCTCCACATCCACTCTATCTGTGTCCTCTGGTCCTAGACTCCCTCCACAATAGGAGACATCCTCTCCACATCCACTCTATCTGTATCCTCTGGTCCTAGACTCCCCAACGATAGGAGACATCCTCTCCACATCCACTCTATCTGTGTCCTCTGGACATAGACTCCCCCACTGTAGGAAACATCCTCTCCACATCCACTCTATCTGTGTCCTTTGGTCCTAGACTCCCCCCCTCCCACTATAGGAAACATCCTCTCCACATCCTCTCTATCTGTGCCCTCTGGTCCTAGACTCCCCCACTACAGGAAACATCCTCTCCACATCCACTCTATCCGTACCCTCTGGTCCTAGACTCCCCCACTATAGGAAACATCCTCTCCACATCCATTCTATCTGTGTCCTCTGGTCCTAGACTCCTCCACAAAAGGAAACATCCTCTCCACATCCACTCTATCTGTGTGCTCTGGTCCTAGACTCCCCCAGTATAGGAAACATCCTCTCCACATCCACTCTATCTGTGTCCTCTGGGCCTAGACTCCCCCCACTATAGGAGACATCCTCTCCACATTCACTCTATCTGTGTCCTCTGGTCCTAGGCTCCCCCCCCCACTATAGGAAACATCCTCTCCACATCCACTCTATCTGTGTCCTCTGGTCCTAGACTCCCCCACTATAGGAGACATCCTCTCCACATCTACTCTATCTGTGTCCTCTGGTCCTACACTCCCCCACTGTAGGAAACATCCTCTCCACATCCACTCTATCTGTGTCCTCTGGTCCTGGACTCCCCCACTATAGGAAACATCCTCTCCACATCCACTCTATCTGTGCCCTCTGGTCCTAGACTCCCGCACTACAGGAAACATCCTCTCCACATCCACTCTATCTGTACCCTCTGGTCCTAGAATCCCCCAGTATAGGAAACATCCTCTCCACATCCACTCTATCTGTGTCCTCTGGTCCTAGACTCCCCCCACTATCGGAGACATCCTCTCCACATCCACTCTATCTGTATCCTCTGGTCCCAGACTCCCCCAGTATAGGAAACATCCTCTCCACATCCATTCTATCTGTGTCCTCTGGTCCTAGACTCCTCCACAAAAGGAAACATCCTCTCCACATCCACTCTATCTGTGTGCTCTGGTCCTAGACTCCCCCAGTATAGGAAACATCCTCTCCACATCCACTCTATCTGTGTCCTCTGGGCCTAGACTCCCCCCACTATAGGAGACATCCTCTCCACATTCACTCTATCTGTGTCCTCTGGTCCTAGACTCCCCCCCCCACTATAGGAAACATCCTCTCCACATCCACTCTATCTGCGTCCTCTGGTCCTAGACTCCCCCACTATAGGAAACATCCTCTCCACATCCACTCTATCTGTGCCCTCTGGTCCTAGACTCCCTCCCACCCCCAGTATAGGAAACATCCTCTCCACATCCACTCTATCTGTGCCCTCTGGTCCTAGACTCCCGCACTACAGGAAAAATCCTCTCCACATCCACTCTATCTGTGTCCTCTGGTCCTGGACTCCTCCACTATAGGAAAGATTCTCTCCACATCCACTCTATCTGTGTGCTCTGGTCCTAGACTCCTCCACTATAGGAAACATCCTCTCCACATCCACTCTATCAGTGTGCTCTGGTCCTAGACTCCCCCACTATAGGAAACATCCTCTCCACATCCACTCTATCTGTGCGCACTGGTCCTAGACTCCCCCACTATAGGAAACATCCTCTCCACATCCACTCTATCTGTGTCCTCTGGTCCTAGACTCCCCCCACTATAGGAGACATCCTCTCCACATCCACTCTATCTGTGTCCTCTGGTCCTAGACTCCCCCACTATAGGAGACATCCTCTCCACATCCACTCTATCTGCGTCCTCTGGTCCTAGACGCCCCCACTGTAGGAAACATCCTCTCCACATCCACTCTATCTGTGTCCTCTGGTCCTAGTCTCCCCCACTATAGGAAACATCCTCTCCACATCCACTCTATCTGTGCCCTCTGGTCCTAGACTCCCGCACTACAGGAGACATCCTCTCCACATCCACTCTATCTGTACCCTCTGGTCCTAGAGTCCCCCAGTATAGGAAACATCCTCTCCACATAGACTCTATCTGGGTCCTCTGGTCCTAGACTCCCCCCACTATAGGAGACATCCCCTCCACATCCACTCTATCTGTATCCTCTGGTCCTAGACTCCCCCACTATAGGAAACATCCTCTCCACATCCATTCTATCTGTGTCCTCTGGTCCTAGACTCCCGCACTACAGGAAACATCCTCTCCACATCCACTCTATCTGTGTCCTCTGGTCCTAGACTCCTCCACTATAGGAAAGATTCTCTCCACATCCACTCTATCTGTGTGCTCTGGTCCTAGACTCATCCACTATAGGAAACATCCTCTCCACATCCACTCTATCAGTGTGCTCTGGTCCTGGACTCCCCCACTATAGGAAACATACTCTCCACATCCACTCTATCTGTGCGCACTGGTCCGAGACTCCCCCACTATAGGAAACATCCTCTCCACATCCACTCTATCTGTGTCCTCTGGTCCTAGACTCCCCCCACTATAGGAGACATCCTCTCCACATCCACTCTATCTGTGTCCTCTGGTCCTAGACTCCCCCACTATAGGAGACACCCTCTCCATTTCCACTCTATCTGTGTCCTCTGGTCCTAGACTCCCCCACTGTAGGAAACATCCTCTCCACATCCACTCTATCTGTGTCCTCTGGTCCTAGACTCTCCCACTATAGGAAACATCCTCTCCACATCCACTCTATCTGTGCCCTCTGGTCCTAGACTCCCGCACTACAGGAAACATCCTCTCCACATCCACTCTATCTGTGTCCTCTGGGCCTAGACTCCCCCCACTATAGGAGACATCCTCTCCACATTCACTCTATCTGTGTCCTCTGGTCCTAGACTCCCCCCCCCACTATAGGAAACATCCTCTCCACATCCACTCTATCTGTGTCCTCTGGTCCTAGACTCCGCCACTATAGGAAACATCCTCTCCACATCCACTCTATCTGTGCCCTCTGGTCCTAGACTCCCACACTACAGGAAACATCCTCTCCACATCCACTCTATCTGTGTCCTCTGGTCCTAGACTCCTCCACTATAGGAAAGATTCTCTCCACATCCACTCTATCTGTGTGCTCTGGTCCTAGACTCCTCCACTAAAGGAAACATCCTCTCCACATCCACTCTATCAGTGTGCTCTGGTCCTAGACTCCCCCACTATAGGAAACATACTCTCCACATCCACTCTATCTGTGCGCACTGGTCCTAGACTCCCCCACTATAGGAAACATCCACTCCACATCCACTCTATCTGTGTCCTCTGGTCCTAGACTCCCCCCACTATAGGAGACATCCTCTCCACATCCACTCTATCTGTGTTCTCTGGTTCTAGACTCCCCCACTATAGGAGACATCCTCTCCACATCCACTCTATCTGTGTCCTCTGGTCCTAGACTCCCCCACTGTAGGAAACATCCTCTCCACATCCACTCTATCTGTGTCCTCTGGTCCTAGACTCTCCCACTATAGGAAACATCCTCTCCACATCCACTCTATCTGTGCCCTCTGGTCCTAGACTCCCGCACTACAGGAAACATCCTCTCCACATCCACTCTATCTGTACCCTCTGGTCCTAGAGTCCCCCAGTATAGGAAACATCCTCTCCACATAGACTCTATCTGTGTCCTCTGGTCCTAGACTCCCCCCCACTATAGGAGACATCCTCTCCACATCCACTCTATCTGTATCCTCTGGTCCTAGACTCCCCCACTATAGGAGACATCCTCTCCACATCCACTCTATCTGTGCCCTCTGGTCCTAGACTCCTCCACTATAGGAAACATCCTCTCAACATCCACTCTATCTGTGTGCTCTGGTCCTAGACTCCCCCACTATAGGAAACATCCTCTCCACATCCACTCTATCTGTACGCTCTGGTCCGAGACTCCCCCACTATAGGAAACATCCTCTCCACATCCACTTTATGTGTGTCCTCTGGTCCTGGACTCCCCCCCCAACTATAGGAAACATCCTCTCCACATCCACTCTATCTGTGTCCTCTGGTCCTCGACTCCCCCACTATAGGAAACATCCTCTCCACATCCACTCTATCTGTGCCCTCTGGTCCTAGACTCCCGCACTACAGGAAACATCCTCTCCACATCCACTCTATCTGTGTCGTCTGGTCCTGGACTCCTCCACTATAGGAAAGATTCTCTCCACATCCACTCTATCTGTGTGCTCTGGTCCTAGACTCCCCCACTATAGGAAACATCCTCTCCACATCCACTCTATCAGTGTGCTCTGGTCCTAGACTCCCCCACTATAGGAAACATCCTCTCCACATCCACTCTATCTGTGCGCACTGGTCCTAGACTCCCCCACTATAGGAAACATCCTCTCCACATCCACTCTATCTGTGTCCTCTGGTCCTAGACTCCCCCCACTATAGGAGACATCCTCTCCACATCCACTCTATCTGTGTCCTCTGGTCCTAGACTCCCCCACTATAGGAGACATCCTCTCCACATCCACTCTATCTGTGTCCTCTGGTCCTAGACTCCCCCACTGTAGGAAACATCCTCTCCACATCCACTCTATCTGTGTCCTCTGGTCCTAGACTCTCCCACTATAGGAAACATCCTCTCCACATCCACTCTATCTGTGCCCTCTGGTCCTAGACTCCCGCACTACAGGAAACATCCTCTCCACATCCACTCTATCTGTACGCTCTGGTCCTAGACTCCCCCACTATAGGAAACATCCTCTCCACATCCACTTTATGTGTGTCCTCTGGTCCTAGACTCCCCCCCCCCACTATAGGAAACATCCTCTCCACATCCACTCTATCTGTGTCCTCTGGTCCTCGACTCCCCCACTATAGGAAACATCCTCTCCACATCCACTCTATCTGTGCCCTCTGGTCCTAGACTCCCGCACTACAGGAAACATCCTCTCCACATCCACTCTATCTGTGTCGTCGGGTCCTGGACTCCTCCACTATAGGAAAGATTCTCTCCACATCCACTCTATCTGTGTGCTCTGGTCCTAGACTCCTCCACTATAGGAAACATCCTCTCCACATCCACTCTATCAGTGTGCTCTGGTCATAGACTCCCCCACTATAGGAAACATCCTCTCCACATCCACTCTATCTGTGCGCACTGGTCCTAGACTCCCCCACTATAGGAAACATCCTCTCCACATCCACTCTATCTGTGTCCTCTGGTCCTAGACTCCCCCCACTATAGGAGACATCCTCTCCACATCCACTCTATCTGTGTCCTCTGGTCCTAGACTCCCCCACTATAGGAGACATCCTCTCCACATCCACTCTATCGGTGTCCTCTGGTCCTAGACTCCCCCACTATAGGAAACATCCTCTCCACATCCACTCTATCTGTGCCCTCTGGTCCTAGACTCCCGCACTACAGGAGACATCCTCTCCACATCCACTCTATCTGTACCCTCTGGTCCTAGAGTCCCCCTGTATAGGAAACATCCTCTCCACATAGACTCTATCTGTGTCCTCTGGTCCTAGACTCCCCCCACTATAGGAGACATCCTCTCCACATCCACTCTATCTGTATCCTCTGGTCCTAGACTCCCCCACTATAGGAAACATCCTCTCCACATCCATTCTATCTGTGTCCTCTGGTCCTAGACTCCTCCACAAAAGGAAACATCCTCTCCACATCCACTCTATCTGTGTGCTCTGGTCCTAGACTCCCCCAGTATAGGAAACATCCTCTCCACATCCACTCTATCTGTGTCCTCTGGGCCTAGACTCCCCCCACTATAGGAGACATCCTCTCCACATTCACTCTATCTGTGTCCTCTGGTCCTAGACTCCCCCCCCCACTATAGGAAACATCCTCTCCACATCCACTCTATCTGAGTCCTCTGGTCCTAGACTCCTCCACTATAGGAAACATCCTCTCCACATCCACTCTATCTGTGTGCTCTGGTCCTAGACTCCTCCACTGTACGAAACATCCTCTCCACATCCACTCTATCTGTGCGCTCTGGTCCTAGTCTCCCCCACTATAGGAAACATCCTCTCCACATCCACTCTATCTGTGTCCTCTGGTCCTAGACTCCCCCCACTGTAGGAGACATCCTCTCCACATCAACTCTATCTGTGTCCTCTGGTCTTAGACTCCCCCACTGTAGGAAACATCCTCTCCACATCCACTCTATCTGTGTCCTCTGGTGCTAGACTCCCCCACTATAGGAAACATCCTCTCCACATTCACTCTATCTGTGTCGTCTGGTCCTAGACTCCCCCCCCCCCACTATAGGAAACATCCTCTCCACATCCACTCTATCTGTGTCCTCGGGTCCTCGTCTCCCCCCACTATAGGAGACATCCTCTCCACATCCACTCTATCCGTGTCCTCTGGTCCTAGACTCCCCCACTGTAGGAAACATCCTCTCCACATCCACTCTATCTGTGTCCTATGGTCCGAGACTCCCCCACTATAGGAGACATGCTCTCCACATCCACTCTATCTGTTTCCTCTGGTCCTAGACTGCCCCAATGTAGGAAACATCCTCTCCACATCCACTCTATCTGTGCCCTCTGGTCCTAGACTCCCCCACTACAGGAAACATCCTCTCCACATCCACTCTATCCGTACCCTCTGGTCCTAGACTCCCCCACTATAGGAAACCTCCTCTCCACATCCATTCTATCTCTGTGCTCTGGTCCTAGACTCCCTCACTATAGGAAACATCCTCTCCACATCCACTCTATCTGTGTGCTCTGGTCCTGGACTCCCCCACCATAGGAAACATCCTCTCCACATCCACTCTATCTGTGCGCTCTGGTCCTAGAGACCCCACTATAGGAAACATCCTCTCCACATCCACTCTATCTGTGTCCTCTGGTCCTAGACTCCCCCACTATCGGAGACATCCTCTCCACATCCACTCTATCTGTGACTTCTGGTCCTAGACTCCCCCACTGTCGGAAACATCCTCTCCACATCCACTCTATCTGTGTCCTCTGGTCCTAGACTCACCCCCCCCCCCACTATAGGAAACATTCTCTCCACATCCACTCTATCCGTACCCTCTGGTCCTAGACTCCCCCACTATAGGAAACATCCTCTCCACATCCATTCTATCTGTGTCCTCTGGTCCTAGACTCCTCCACTATAGGAAACATCCTCTCCACATCCACTCTATCCGTACCCTCTGGTCCTAGACTCCCCCACTATAGGAAACATCCTCTCCACATCCATTCTATCTGTGTCCTCTGGTCCTGGACTCCTCCACTATAGGAAACATCCTCTCCACATCCACTCTATCTGTGTGCTCTGGTCCTAGACTCCCCCACAATAGGCAACATCCTCTCCACATCCACTCTATCTGTGCGCTCTGGTCCTAGACTCCCCCACTATAAGAAACATCCTCTCCACATCCACTCTATCTGTGTCCTCTGGTCCTAGACTCCCCCCACTATAGAAGACATCCTCTCCACATCCACTCTATCTGTATCCTCTGGTCCCAGACTCCCCCACTATAGGAGACATCCTCTCCTCATCCACTCTATCTGTGTCCTCTGGTCATAGACTCCCCCACTGTAGGAAACATCCTCTCCACATCCACTCTATCTGTGTCCTCGGGTCCTAGACTCCCCCCCCCCCCCACTATAGGAAACAACCTCTCCACATCCACTCTATCTGTGCCCTCTGGTCCAAGACTCCCCCACTACAGGAAACATCCTCTCCATATCCACTCTATCCGTACCCTCTGGTCCTAGACTCCCCCACTATAGGAAACATCCTCTCCACATCCATTCTATCTGTGTCCTCTGGTCCTAGACTCCTCCACAAAAGGAAACATCCTCTCCACATCCACTCTATCTGTGTGCTCTGGTCCTAGACTCCCCCAGTATAGGAAACATCCTCTCCACATCCACTCTATCTTTGTCCACTGGGCCTAGACTCCCCCCACTATAGGAGACATCCTCTCCACATTCACTCTATCTGTGTCCTCTGGTCCTAGACTCCCCCCCCAACTATAGGAAACATCCTCTCCACATCCACTCTATCTGTGTGCTCTGGTCCTAGACTCCCCCAGTATAGGAAACATCCTCTCCACATCCACTCTATCTGTGCCCTCTGGTCCTAGACTCCCGCACTACAGGAAACATCCTCTCCACATCCACTCTATCTGTACCCTCTGGTCCTAGGCTCCCCCAGTATAGGAAACATCCTCTCCACATCCACTCTATCTGTGTCCTCTGGTCCTAGACTCCCACCCCCCACTATAGGAAACATCCTCTCCACATCCACTCTATCTGTGTCCTCTGGTCCTAGACTCCCCCTCTATAGGAAACATCCTCTCCACATCCACTCTATCTGTGCCCTCTGGTCCTAGACTCCCGCACTACAGGAAACATCCTCTCCACATCCACTCTATCTGTACCCTCTGGTCCTAGACTCCCCCAGTATAGGAAACATCCTCTCCACATCCACTCTATCTGTGTCCTCTGGTCCTAGACTCCTCCACTATAGGAAACATCCTCTCCACATCCACTCTATCTGTGTGCTCTGGTCCTAGACTCCTCCACTGTAGGAAACATCCTCTCCACATCCACTCTATCTGTGCGCTCTGGTTCTAGAGTCCCCCACCATAGGAAATATCCTCTCCACATCCACTCTATCTGTGTCCTCTGGTCCTAGACTCCCCCACTATAGGAGACATCCTCTCCACATCCACTCTATCTGTGACTTCTGGTCCTAGACTCCCCCACTGTAGGAAACATCCTCTCCACATCCACTCTATCTGTGTCCTCTGGACCGAGACTCCCCCACCCCCCACTATAGGAAACATTCTCTCCACATCCACTCTATCCGTACCCTCTGGTCCTAGACTCCCCCACTATAGGAAACATACTCTCCACATCCATTCTATCTGTGTCCTCTGGTCCTAGACTCCTCCACTATAGGAAACATCCTCTCCGCATCCACTCTATCCGTACCCTCTGGTCCTAGACTCCCCCACTATAGGAAACATCCTCTCCACATCCATTCTATCTGTGTCCTCTGGTCCTAGACTCCTCCACTATAGGAAACATCCTCTCCACATCCACTCTATCCGTACCCTCTGGTCCTAGACTCCCCCACTATAGGAAACATCCTCTCCACATCCACTCTATCTGTGCGCTCTGGTCCTAGACTCCCCCACCATAGGAAACATCCTCTCCACATCCACTCCATCTGTGTCCTCTGGTCCTAGACTCCCCCCACTATAGGAGACATCCTCTCCACATCCACTCTATCTGTATCCTCTGGTCCCAGACTCCCCCAGTATAGGAGACATCCTCTCCACATCAACTCTACCTGTGTCCTCTGGTCATAGACTCCCCCACTGTAGGAAACATCCTCTCCACATCCACTCTATCTGTGTCCTCTGGTCCTAGACTCCCCCCCCCCCCCCCACTATAGGAAACATCCTCTCCACATCCACTCTATCTGTGCCCTCTGGTCCTAAACTCCCCCACTACAGGAAACATCCTCTCCACATCCACTCTATCCGTACCCTCTGGTCCTAGACTCCCCCACTATAGGAAACATCCTCTCCACATCCATTCTATCTGTGTCCTCTGGTCCTAGACTGCTCCACAAAAGGAAACATCCTCGCCACATCCACTCTATCTGTGTGCTCTGGTCCGAGACTCCCCCAGTATAGGAAACATCCTCTCCACATCCACTCTATCTGTGTCCTCTGGGCCTAGACTTCCCCAAGTATAGGAGACATCCTCTCCACATTCACTCTATCTGTGTCCTCTGGTCCTAGACTCCCCCCCCCACTATAGGAAACATCCTCTCCAGATCCACTGTATCTGTGTCCTCTGGTCCTAGACTCCCCCACTATAGGAAACATCCTCTCCACATCCACTCTATCTGTACCCTCTGGTCCTAGACTCCCCCAGTATAGGAAACATCCTCTCCACATCCACTGTATCTGTGCCCGCTGGTCCTAGACTCCCCCACTACAGGAAACATCCTCTCCACATCCACTCTATCCGTACCCTCTGGTCCTAGACTCCCCCACTATAGGAAACATCCTCTCCACGTCCATTCTATCTGTGTCCTCTGGTCCTGGACTCCCCCCACTATAGGAGACATCCTCTCCACATCCACTCTATCTGTGTCCTCTGGTCCTAGACTCCCCCACTATAGGAGACATCCTCTCCACATCAACTCTATCTGTTTCCTCTGGTCTTAGACTCCCCAACTGTAGGAAACATCCTCTCCACATCCACTCTATCTGTGTCCTCTGGTGCTAGACTCCCCGACTATAGGAAACATCCTCTCCACATTCACTCTATCTGTGTCTTCTGGTCCTAGACTCCCCCCCCCACTATGGGAAACATCCTCTCCACATCCACTCTATCTGTGTCCTCTGGTCCTAGACTCCCCCACTGTAGGAGATATCCTCTCCACATCCACTCTATCTGTGTCCTCTGGTCCTACACTCCCCCACTGTAGGAAACATCCTCTCCACATCCACTCTATCTGTGTCCTCTGGTCCTAGACTCCCCCTCTATAGGAGACATCCTCTCCACATCCACTCTATCTGTTTCCTCTGGTCCTAGACTCCCCCAATGTAGGAAACATCCTCTCCACATCCACTCTATCTGTGCCCTCTGGTCCTAGACTCCCCCACTACAGGAAACATCCTCTCCACATCCATTCTATCTCTGTGCTCTGGTCCTAGACTCCCCCACTATAGGAAACATCCTCTCCACATCCACTCTATCTGTGCGCTCTGGTCCTAGACTCCCCCACTATAGGAAACATCCTCTCCACATCCACTCTATCTGTGCGCTCTGGTCCTAGAGTCCCCCACTATAGGAAACATCCTCTCCACATCCACTCTATCTGTGTCCTCTGGTCCTAGACTCCCCCACTACAGGAGACATCCTCTCCACATCCAGTCTATCTGTGACTTCTGGTCCTAGACTCCCCCACTGTAGGAAACATCCTCTCCACATCCAGTCTATCTCTGTCCTCCGGTCCTAGACTCACCCCCCCCCCCCACTATAGGAAACATTCTCTCCACATCCACTCTATCCGTACCCTCTGGTCCTAGACTCCCTCACTATAGGAAACATCCTCTCCACATCCATTCTATCTGTGTCCTCTGGTCCTAGACTCCTCCACTATAGGAAACATCCTCTCCACATCCACTCTATCCGTACCCTCTGGTCCTAGACTCCCCCACTATAGGAAACATCCTCTCCACATCCATTCTATCTGTGTCCTCTGGTCCTGGACTCCTCCACTATAGGAAACATCCTCTCCACATCCACTCTATCTGTGTGCTCTGGTCGTAGACTCCCCCAGTATAGGAAACATCCTCTCCACATCCACTCTATCTGTGCGCTCTGGTCCTAGACTCCCCCCCTATAGGAAACATCCTCTCCATATCCACTCTATCTGTGTCCTCTGGTCCTAGACTCCCCCCACTATAGGAGACATCCTCTCCACATCCACTCTATCTGTATCCTCTGGTCCCAGACTCCCCCACTATAGGAGACATCCTCTCCTCATCCACTCTATCTGTGTCCTCTGGTCATAGACTCCCCCACTGTAGGAAACATCCTCTCCACATCCACTCTATCTGTGCCCTCTGGTCCTAGACTCCCCCACTACAGGAAACATCCTCTCCACATCCACTCTATCCGTACCCTCTGGTCCTAGACTCCCCCACTATAGGAAACATCCTCTCCACATCCATTCTATCTGTGTCCTCTGGTCCTAGACTCCTCCACAAAAGGAAACATCCTCTCCACATCCATTCTATCTGTGTGCTCTGGTCCTAGACTCCCCCAGTATAGGAAACATCCTCTCCACATCCACTCTATCTGTGTCCACTGGGCCTAGACTCCCCCCACTATAGGAGACAGCCTCTCCACATTCACTCTATCTGTGTCCTCTGGTCCTAGACTCCCACCCCCCACTATAGGAAACATCCTCTCCACATCCACTCTATCTGTGTCCTCTGGTCCTAGACTCCTCCACTATAGGAAACATCCTCTCCACATCCACTCTATCTGTGCCCTCTGGTCCTAGACTCCCGCAATACAGGAAACATCCTCTCCACATCCACTCTATCTGTACCCTCTGGTCCTAGACTCCCCCAGTATAGGAAACATCCTCTCCACATCCACTCTATCTGTGTCCTCTGGTCCTAGACTCCTCCACTATAGGAAACATCCTCTCCACATCCACTCTATCTGTGTGCTCTGGTCCTAGACTCCTCCACTGTAGGAAACATCCTCCCCACATCCACTCTATCTGTGCGCTCTGGTCCTAGAGTCCCCCACCATAGGAAATATCCTCTCCACATCCACTCTATCTGTGTCCTCTGGTCCTAGACTCCCCCACTATAGGAGACATCCTCTCCACATCCACTCTATCTGTGACTTCTGGTCCTAGACTCCCCCACTGTAGGAAACATCCTCTCCACATCCACTCTATCTGTGTCCTCTGGACCTAGACTCCCCCCCCCCCCCACTATAGGAAACATTCTCTCCACATCCACTCTATCCGTACCCTCTGGTCCTAGACTCCCCCACTATAGGAAACATACTCTCCACATCCATTCTATCTGTGTTCTCTGGTCCTAGACTCCTCCACTATAGGAAACATCCTCTCCACATCCACCCTATCCGTACCCTCTGGTCCTAGACTCCCCCACTATAGGAAACATCCTCTCCACATCCACTCTATCTGTGCGCTCTGGTCCTAGACTCCCCCACCATAGGAAACATCCTCTCCACATCCACTCCATCTGTGTCCTCTGGTCCTAGACTCCCCCCACTATAGGAGACATCCTCTCCACATCCACTCTATCTGTATCCTCTGGTCCCAGACTCCCCCACTATAGGAGACATCCTCTCCACATCCGCTCTATCTGTGTCCTCTGGTCATAGACTCCCCCACTGTAGGAAACATCCTCTCCACATCCACTCTATCTGTGTCCTCTGGTCCTAGACTCCCCCGCCCCCCCACTATAGGAAACATCCTCTCCACATCCACTCTATCTGTGCCCTCTGGTCCTAAACTCCCCCACTACAGGAAACATCCTCTCCACATCCACTCTATCCGTACCCTCTGGTCCTAGACTCCCCCACTATAGGAAACATCCTCTCCACATCCATTCTATCTGTGTCCTCTGGTCCTAGACTGCTCCACAAAAGGAAACATCCTCTCCACATCCACTCTATCTGTGTGCTCTGGTCCTAGACTCCCCCAGTATAGGAAACATCCTCTCCACATCCACTCTATCTGTGTCCTCTGGGCCTAGACTTCCCCAACTATAGGAGACATCCTCTCCACATTCACTCTATCTGTGTCCTCTGGTCCTAGACTCCCCCCCCCACTATAGGAAACATCCTCTCCACATCCACTGTATCTGTGTCCTCTGGTCCTAGACTCCCCCACTATAGGAAACATCCTCTCCACATCCACTCTATCTGTACCCTCTGGTCCTAGACTCCCCCAGTATAGGAAACATCCTCTCCACATCCACTCTATCTGTGCCCGCTGGTCCTAGACTCCCCCACTACAGGAAACATCCTCTCCACATCCACTCTATCCGTACCCTCTGGTCCTAGACTCCCCCACTATAGGAAACATCCTCTCCACATCCATTCTATCTGTGTCCTCTGGTCCTAGACTCCTCCACTATAGGAAACATCCTCTCCACATCCACTCTGTCTGTGTGCTCTGGTCCCAGACTCCCCCACTATAGGAAACATCCTCTCCACAGCCACTCTATCTGTGCGCTCTGGTCCTAGACTCCCCCACTATAGGAAACATCCTCTCCACATCCACTCTATCTGTGTCCTCTGGTCCTAGACTCCCTCCACAATAGGAGACATCCTCTCCACATCCACTCTATCTGTATCCTCTGGTCCTAGACTCCCCAACGATAGGAGACATCCTCTCCACATCCACTCTATCTGTGTCCTCTGGTCCTAGACTCCTCCACTATAGGAAACATCCTCTCCACATCCACTCTATCTGTGCCCTCTGGTCCTAGACTCCCGCAATACAGGAAACATCCTCTCCACATCCACTCTATCTGTACCCTCTGGTCCTAGACTCCCCCAGTATAGGAAACATCCTCTCCACATCCACTCTATCTGTGTCCTCTGGTCCTAGACTCCTCCACTATAGGAAACATCCTCTCCACATCCACTCTATCTGTGTGCTCTGGTCCTAGACTCCTCCACTGTAGGAAACATCCTCCCCACATCCACTCTATCTGTGCGCTCTGGTCCTAGAGTCCCCCACCATAGGAAATATCCTCTCCACATCCACTCTATCTGTGTCCTCTGGTCCTAGACTCCCCCACTATAGGAGACATCCTCTCCACATCCACTCTATTTGTGACTTCTGGTCCTAGACTCCCCCACTGTAGGAAACATCCTCTCCACATCCACTCTATCTGTGTCCTCTGGACCTAGACTCCCCCCCCCCCCCACTATAGGAAACATTCTCTCCACATCCACTCTATCCGTACCCTCTGGTCCTAGACTCCCCCACTATAGGAAACATACTCTCCACATCCATTCTATCTGTGTTCTCTGGTCCCAGACTCCTCCACTATAGGAAACATCCTCTCCACATCCACCCTATCCGTACCCTCTGGTCCTAGACTCCCCCACTATAGGAAACATCCTCTCCACATCCACTCTATCTGTGCGCTCTGGTCCTAGACTCCCCCACCATAGGAAACATCCTCTCCACATCCACTCCATCTGTGTCCTCTGGTCCTAGACTCCCCCCACTATAGGAGACATCCTCTCCATATCCACTCTATCTGTATCCTCTGGTCCCAGACTCCCCCACTATAGGAGACATCCTCTCCACATCCGCTCTATCTGTGTCCTCTGGTCATAGACTCCCCCACTGTAGGAAACATCCTCTCCACATCCACTCTATCTGTGTCCTCTGGTCCTAGACTCCCCCGCCCCCCCACTATAGGAAACATCCTCTCCACATCCACTCTATCTGTGCCCTCTGGTCCTAAACTCCCCCACTACAGGAAACATCCTCTCCACATCCACTCTATCCGTACCCTCTGGTCCTAGACTCCCCCACTATAGGAAACATCCTCTCCACATCCATTCTATCTGTGTCCTCTGGTCCTAGACTGCTCCACAAAAGGAAACATCCTCTCCACATCCACTCTATCTGTGTGCTCTGGTCCTAGACTCCCCCAGTATAGGAAACATCCTCTCCACATCCACTCTATCTGTGTCCTCTGGGCCTAGACTTCCCCAACTATAGGAGACATCCTCTCCACATTCACTCTATCTGTGTCCTCTGGTCCTAGACTCCCCCCCCCACTATAGGAAACATCCTCTCCACATCCACTGTATCTGTGTCCTCTGGTCCTAGACTCCCCCACTATAGGAAACATCCTCTCCACATCCACTCTATCTGTACCCTCTGGTCCTAGACTCCCCCAGTATAGGAAACATCCTCTCCACATCCACTCTATCTGTGCCCGCTGGTCCTAGACTCCCCCACTACAGGAAACATCTCTCTCCACATCCACTCTATCCGTACCCTCTGGTCCTAGACTCCCCCACTATAGGAAACATCCTCTCCACATCCATTCTATCTGTGTCCTCTGGTCCTAGACTCCTCCACTATAGGAAACATCCTCTCCACATCCACTCTGTCTGTGTGCTCTGGTCCCAGACTCCCCCACTATAGGAAACATCCTCTCCACAGCCACTCTATCTGTGCGCTCTGGTCCTAGACTCCCCCACTATAGGAAACATCCTCTCCACATCCACTCTATCTGTGTCCTCTGGTCCTAGACTCCCTCCACAATAGGAGACATCCTCTCCACATCCACTCTATCTGTATCCTCTGGTCCTAGACTCCCCAACGATAGGAGACATCCTCTCCACATCCACTCTATCTGTGTCCTCTGGACATAGACTCCCCCACTGTAGGAAACATCCTCTCCACATCCACTCTATCTGTGTCCTTTGGTCCTAGACTCCCCCCCTCCCACTATAGGAAACATCCTCTCCACATCCTCTCTATCTGTGCCCTCTGGTCCTAGACTCCCCCACTACAGGAAACATCCTCTCCACATCCACTCTATCCGTACCCTCTGGTCCTAGACTCCCCCACTATAGGAAACATCCTCTCCACATCCATTCTATCTGTGTCCTCTGGTCCTAGACTCCTCCACAAAAGGAAACATCCTCTCCACATCCACTCTATCTGTGTGCTCTGGTCCTAGACTCCCCCAGTATAGGAAACATCCTCTCCACATCCACTCTATCTGTGTCCTCTGGGCCTAGACTCCCCCCACTATAGGAGACATCCTCTCCACATTCACTCTATCTGTGTCCTCTGGTCCTAGGCTCCCCCCCCCACTATAGGAAACATCCTCTCCACATCCACTCTATCTGTGTCCTCTGGTCCTAGACTCCCCCACTATAGGAGACATCCTCTCCACATCTACTCTATCTGTGTCCTCTGGTCCTACACTCCCCCACTGTAGGAAACATCCTCTCCACATCCACTCTATCTGTGTCCTCTGGTCCTGGACTCCCCCACTATAGGAAACATCCTCTCCACATCCACTCTATCTGTGCCCTCTGGTCCTAGACTCCCGCACTACAGGAAACATCCTCTCCACATCCACTCTATCTGTACCCTCTGGTCCTAGAATCCCCCAGTATAGGAAACATCCTCTCCACATCCACTCTATCTGTGTCCTCTGGTCCTAGACTCCCCCCACTATCGGAGACATCCTCTCCACATCCACTCTATCTGTATCCTCTGGTCCCAGACTCCCCCAGTATAGGAAACATCCTCTCCACATCCATTCTATCTGTGTCCTCTGGTCCTAGACTCCTCCACAAAAGGAAACATCCTCTCCACATCCACTCTATCTGTGTGCTCTGGTCCTAGACTCCCCCAGTATAGGAAACATCCTCTCCACATCCACTCTATCTGTGTCCTCTGGGCCTAGACTCCCCCCACTATAGGAGACATCCTCTCCACATTCACTCTATCTGTGTCCTCTGGTCCTAGACTCCCCCCCCCACTATAGGAAACATCCTCTCCACATCCACTCTATCTGCGTCCTCTGGTCCTAGACTCCCCCACTATAGGAAACATCCTCTCCACATCCACTCTATCTGTGCCCTCTGGTCCTAGACTCCCCCCCACCCCCAGTATAGGAAACATCCTCTCCACATCCACTCTATCTGTGCCCTCTGGTCCTAGACTCCCGCACTACAGGAAAAATCCTCTCCACATCCACTCTATCTGTGTCCTCTGGTCCTGGACTCCTCCACTATAGGAAAGATTCTCTCCACATCCACTCTATCTGTGTGCTCTGGTCCTAGACTCCTCCACTATAGGAAACATCCTCTCCACATCCACTCTATCAGTGTGCTCTGGTCCTAGACTCCCCCACTATAGGAAACATCCTCTCCACATCCACTCTATCTGTGCGCACTGGTCCTAGACTCCCCCACTATAGGAAACATCCTCTCCACATCCACTCTATCTGTGTCCTCTGGTCCTAGACTCCCCCCACTATAGGAGACATCCTCTCCACATCCACTCTATCTGTGTCCTCTGGTCCTAGACTCCCCCACTATAGGAGACATCCTCTCCACATCCACTCTATCTGCGTCCTCTGGTCCTAGACGCCCCCACTGTAGGAAACATCCTCTCCACATCCACTCTATCTGTGTCCTCTGGTCCTAGTCTCCCCCACTATAGGAAACATCCTCTCCACATCCACTCTATCTGTGCCCTCTGGTCCTAGACTCCCGCACTACAGGAGACATCCTCTCCACATCCACTCTATCTGTACCCTCTGGTCCTAGAGTCCCCCAGTATAGGAAACATCCTCTCCACATAGACTCTATCTGGGTCCTCTGGTCCTAGACTCCCCCCACTATAGGAGACATCCCCTCCACATCCACTCTATCTGTATCCTCTGGTCCTAGACTCCCCCACTATAGGAAACATCCTCTCCACATCCATTCTATCTGTGTCCTCTGGTCCTAGACTCCCGCACTACAGGAAACATCCTCTCCACATCCACTCTATCTGTGTCCTCTGGTCCTAGACTCCTCCACTATAGGAAAGATTCTCTCCACATCCACTCTATCTGTGTGCTCTGGTCCTAGACTCATCCACTATAGGAAACATCCTCTCCACATCCACTCTATCAGTGTGCTCTGGTCCTGGACTCCCCCACTATAGGAAACATACTCTCCACATCCACTCTATCTGTGCGCACTGGTCCGAGACTCCCCCA
>NW_027277677.1:0-22500 GCF_030028105.1 Mobula birostris
CTGGAAGGACTGTTTGGGGCCCTGAATGGTGGTAAGGGAGGAAGTGTAAGGGCATGTGTAGCACTTGTTCCGCTTACACGGATAAGTGCCAGGAGGGAGATCAGTGGGGAGGGATGGGGGGGACGAATGGACAAGGGAGTTGTGTAGGGAGCGATCCCTGCGGAATGCAGAGAGAGGGGGAGAGGGAAAGATGTGCTTAGTGGTGGGATCCCGTTGGAGGTGGCGGAAGTTACGGAGAATAATATGTTGGACCCGGAGGCTGGTGGGGGTGGTAGGTGAGGACGAGGGGAACCCTATTCCTAGTGGTGGGTGGCGGTGAGGATGGAGTAAGAGCAGATGTACGTGAAATGGGGGAGATGCGTTTAAAGAGCAGAGTTGATAGTGGAGGAAGGGAAGCCCCTTTCTTTAAAAAATGAAGACATCTCCCTCGTCCTGGAATGAAAAGCCTCATCCTGAGAGCAGATGCGGCGGAGACGGAGGAATCGCGAGAAGGGGATGGCGTTTTTTGCAAGAGACAGGGTGAGAAGAGGAATAGTCCAGATAGCTGTGAGAGTCAGTAGGCTTATAGTAGACCATCAGTGGATAAGCTGTCTCCAGAGACAGAGACAGAAAGATCTAGAAAGGGGGAGGGAGGTGTCGGAAATGGACCAGGTAAACTTAGAGGGCAGGGTGAAAGTTGGAGGCAAAGTTAATAAAGTCAACGAGTTCTGCATGCGTGCAGGAAGCGCCAATGCAGTCGTCGATGTAGCGAAGGAAAAGTGGGGGACAGATACCAGAATAGGCACGGAACATAGATTGTTCCACAAACCCAACAAAAAGGCAGGCATAGCTAGGACCCATACGGGTTCCCATAGCTACACCTTTAGTTTGGAGGAAGTGGGAGGAGCCAAAGGAGAAATTATTAAGAGTAAGGACTAATTCCGCTAGACGGAGCAGAGTGGATTGTAGAGGGGAACTGATTAGGTCTGGAATCCAAAAAGAAGCGTAGAGCTTTGAGACCTTCCTGATGGGGGGATGGAAGTATATAAAGACTGGACATCCATGGTGAAAATAAAGCAGTGAGGGCCAGGGAACTTAAAATCATCGAAAAGTTTAAGAGCGTGAGAAGTGTCACGAACATAGGTCGGAAGGGATTGAACAAGGGGTGATAAAACAGTGTTGAGGTATGCAGAAACGAGTTCGGTGGGGCAGGAGCAAGCTGAGACAATAGGTCGGCCAGGACAGGCAGGTTTGTGGATCTTGGGTAGGAGGTAGAAACGGGAAGTGCGGGGTGTGGGAACTATAAGGTTGGTAGCAGTGCATGGATCTCCCCCTCCCCCTCCAACTTTCAAATCCCTTACTAACTCTTCCTTCAGTTAGTCCTGACGAAGGGTCTCGACCTGAAACGTCGGCTGCACCTCTTCCTAGAGATGCTGCCTGGCCTGCTGCATTCACCAGCAACTTTGATGTGTGTTGCTTGAATTTCCAGCATCTGCAGAATTCCTGTTGTTTTCTCTCAAGCTCACGCTCGTCCAATAGTTCATCGCCTTTTGAAGGTGCCCATGACAGAGCTGGCTAAATCTACAACCCTTTGGAGCTTTTCTCAGTGGCCCCTCCATACCAGACGGTGATGCAAACAGTCAGAATGCTCTCCACTGTACATCTGTAGAAGCTTGCTGGGGTCTTTGGTGACATGACAAACGTCCTCAAACTCCTGATGAAATACAACTGCTGTTCTGATCCCTCGATGAGGACTGGGGTGTGTTCCCTCGACTTCCTTGTTCTTACTGACATGGAGTGCAAGGTTGTTGCAGGAACACCACTCAACCAGCTGATGTGTCTCACTCCTGTACGCCTCCTGAAATTCTGCCAAGCGTATTCTGTCATCGGCAAATGTATAGATGGCGTTTGAGCTGTGCTGAACCACGCAGTGTAAAGAGAGTGGAGCTCTCTTGTGGTACCTCGGTGTTGTTTGTCAGCGACGAGGAGATGTTGATTTCCAATCCACCCAGCGTGTGGTCTGCCAATGAGGAAATTAAGGACCCAGTTGCAGAGGGAGGTACAGAGGCCTGGGTGTTGGAACAAGTCCTTTAATACCGAGGGTATGGTGGTGCTGAATGCTGAGCTGTGGCCTAATGAATGTATCAATGAGAACTGACCTTACAGATGTGCATAAAATTATGGAGAAAGAACCAGAGGTTCAGCTTTAGGGTGAGAGGCGAGAACTTGAGGGGAAACGTTTGTTCCCGGACGAAGTGGTTGAGGCAGGTATAATAACAACTTATAAAAGATTATAAGACAGGTACTGCATGTGGATTGGAAAGGTTTAGAAAATTCAAAGATTGAAAGTACATTTGTTTTTGAAGTACATATGCAGGAACAACCCTGAGATTCTTCTTGCAACAGACAACCAGGAAGCAAAGGAACACCATTCAAAGAAATCAGGAAACACCCAACACACAAAAAAATCATGCAAACAGCAAAAAATAAGCAAATAACACACAGAATATTAACTATCTAGTATAAATGCGTGGCTGAGGGATTGGAGCAGGGGGCAAGGATTCAAGTTTTTGGATCATTAGGACCTCTTTTGGCGCAGGCGTGACCTGTACAAAAAGGACGGGTTACACTTGAATCCTAGGGGGACCAATATCCTGGTGGGGAGATTTGCAAGGGCTACTGAGGTGACTTTAAACTAGAATGGTTGGGGGGTGGGAATCAAATTAAAGAGACTAGGAGAGAGGAGGTTAGTTTACAAATAGAGAAAGCAGGTAGACAGTGTGTCAGGGAGGATAAGCAAGGGACAGAGATTGGGAGCACTCAGACCAAAGATCCAGGGGACAAGGAAGAAAAAGATAACAAATTTGTTTGCTCCATTAAGGATAAACAGAGAGTAAGAGGTGGAGAGTTTCTTAAATGCATCTATTTTAATGCTAGGAGCATTGTAAGAAAGGTGGATGAGCTTAGAGCATGGATTGATACCTGTAAATATGATGTTGTAGCTATTAGAGAAACGTGGTTGCAGGAGGGGTGTGATTGGCAACTAAATATTCCAGGATTTTGTTGCTTCAGGTGTGATAGAATAGGACGGGCAAGAGGGGGAGGTGTTGCATTGCTTGTCAGAGAAAATATAACAGCCGTGCTCTGGCAGGATAGATTAGTGGACTCATCTAGGGAGGCTATTTGGGTGGAATTGAGGAATAGGAAAGGTGTTGTGACACTTATAGGGGTGTATTATAGACCACCTAATGGGGACTGAGAACTGGAGAAGCAAATTTGTAAGGAGATAGCAGATATTTGTAGTAAGCACAAGGTTGTGATTGTGGGAGATTTTAATTTTCCACACATAGACTGGGAAGCCCATTATGTAAAAGGGCTGGATGGTTTGGAGTTTGTCAAATGTGTGCAAGATAGTTTTTTGCAGCAATACATACAGGTACCAACTAGAGAAAGGGCAATGTTGGATCTCCTGTTAGGGAATGAGATAGGACAGGTGACGGAGGTTTCTGTTGGGGAGAACTTCAGGTCCAGTGATCACAATATCGATAGATTCAATATAATTATGGAGAAGGATAGGACTGGACCTAGGGTTGAGATTTTTGATTGGAGAAAGGCTAACTTTGAGGAGATGCGAAAGGATTTAGTAGGAGTGGATTGGGACAATTTGTTTTATGGGAAGGATGTAATAGAGAAATGGAGGTCATTTAAAGGTGAAATTTTAAGGATACAGGATCTTTATGTTCCTGTTAGGTTGAAAGGAAAGGTTAAAAGTTTGAGAGAGCCTTGGTTTTCAAGGGATATTGGAAACTTGGTTCGGAAAAAGAGAGGGATCTTCAATAAATATAGGCAGCTTGGAGTTAATGAGGTGCTCGAGGAATATAAAGAATGTAAAAAGAATCTTAAGAAAGAAATTAGAAAAGCTAAAAGAAGATACGAGGCTGCTTTAGCAAGTAAGGTGAAAATAAATCCGAAGGGTTTCTACAGTTATATTAATAGCAAAAGGATAGTGAGGGATAAAATTGGTCCCTTAGAGAATCAGAGTGGATGGCTATGTGCGGAGCCAAAAGAGATGGGGGAGATTTTGAACAATTTCTTTTCTTTGGTATTCAGTAAGGAGAAGGATATTGAATTGTGTAAAATAAAGGAAACAAGAAGGGTTGTATGACGATTAAAGAAGAGGAAGTACAGGTGCTTTTAAGGAATATAAAAGTGGATAAGTCTCTGGGTCCGGACAAGATATTCCCTAGGACCTTGAGGGAAGTTAGTGTGGAAATAGCTGGGGCTCTGACAGAAATATTTCAAATGTCTTTAGAAACGGGGATGGTGCCTGAGGATTGGCGTATTACTCGTGGTTCCATTGTTTTAAAAGGGTTCTAAGAGTAAACCTGGCAATTATCGGCCTGTGAGTTTGACATCAGTGGTGGGTAAATTGATGGAAAGTATTCTTGGAGATGGTATATATAATTATCTGGATAGACAGGGTCTGATTAGAAACAGTCAACATGGATTTGTGCGTGGAAGGTCATGTTTGACAAATCTTATTGAATTTTTTGATGAGGTTACTAAGAAAGTTGACGAGGGTAAAGCGGTGGATGTTGTCTATATGGACTTCAGTAAGGCCTTTGACAAAGTTCCACACGGAAGGTTAGTTAGGAAGGTTCAATGGTTAGGCATTAATATTGAAGTAGTAAAATGGATTCAGCAGTGGCTGGATGGGAGACGCCAGAGAGTAGTGGTGGAGTAGTGGTGTGTCAGATTGGAGGACGGTGTGTAGTGGTGTGCCTCAGGGATCTGTACTGGGTCCAATGTTGTTTGTCATATACATTACTGATCTGGATAATGGGGTGGTAAATTGGATTAGTAAGTATGCAGATGATACTAAGATAGGTGGCGTTGTGGATAATGAAGTAGGTTTTCAAAGCTTGCAGAGAGATTTAGGCCAGTTAGAAGAGTGGGCTGAAAGATGGCAGATGGAGTTTAATGCTGATAAATGTGAGGTACTACATTTTGGTAGGACTAATCAAAATAGGACATACATGGTAAATGGTAGGGCATTGAAGAATGCAGTAGAACAGAGGGATCTAGGAATAATGGTGCATAGTTCCCTGAAGGTGGAATCTCATGTGGGTAGGGTGGTGAAGAAAGCTTTTGGTATTCTGGCCTTTATAAATCAGAGCATTGAGTATAGGAGTTGGGATGTAATATTGAAATTGTATAGGGCATTGGTAAGGCCAAATTTGGAGTATTGTGTACAGTTCTGGTCACCGAATTATAGGAAAGATGTCAACAAAATTGAGAGAGTACAGAGGAGGTTTACTAAAATGTTGCCTGGGTTTCATCTCCTAAGTTACAGAGAAAGGTTGAACAAATTAGGTCTTTATTCTTTGGAGCGTAGAAGGTTGAGGGGGTACTTTTGAGGTGTTTAAAATTATGAGGGGGATTGATAGAGTTGACGTGGATAGGCCTTTTCCATTGAGAGTGGGGAAGATTCAAACAAGAGGACATGAGTTGAGAGTTGAAGGGCAAAAGTTTAGGGGTAACATGAGGGGGAACTTCTTTACTCAGAGAGTGGTGGCTGTGTGGAACGAGCTTCCAGCAGAAGTGGTTGAGGCAAGTTCGATGTTGTCGTTTAAAGTTAAATTGGATAGATATATGGACAGGAAAGGAATGGAGGGTTGTGGGCTGAGTGCAGGTCGGTGGGTCTAGGTGAGAGTAGCATTCGGCACAGACTAGAAGGGTCGAGGTGGCCTATTTCTGTGCTGTAATTGTTATATGGTTATCAAACATGGGCAAATGGGATGGGCCTAGACGGGGCTTTTTGGTAAGCATGAATCAGATCGGCCGAAAAGCCTGCTTCTGAGCTGTATGACTCTATATGCTGAGATACAGTGAAAAATGTCACTCATAACATTCATGGTTTATTATTATCAAGTGTACAGAGGTTAACTTTGGGTTTGCATGCCATCCTTCAGAGGAGAAGCCCTTGCTACCATTGAGCACATTCACAAGGACGACTGCCACAAGAAAATAGCATCCATCGTCAACAAAACACACCATCTAGACCATGCTCTCCTCTATTTGTTGCCATCAGGAAGGGCTACACGAACCTCAGGACCCACACCAGCGAGTTCAGCAACAGTAATTACCCCTCAACCATCAGGCTCCTGAACCGGAGTAGATAACTTCACTCACCTTAACGCCGAACTGATTCCACAACCTATGGACTCACTCTCAAGGACTCGACAACATGGTCTCGGTATCATTTATTTACTTTTTGTACTTTTTGCTTGGCTTGTCATCTTTTCCACATCGGTTGTGTGTCAGTATAGTTTTCCCACAAATTCTATTGTATGTCTTTGCTTTCCTGTGAACACCTGAGGGAAAGTGAATCTGGAGGTGTGTTTGGTGACATAGACTGAACACATTAGATAATAATTTTACTTTGAAAGGAGGCTTTTCCAGACAAAGGTACACACACTCACACATACACTCTCGTATACACACACGCAAACACTCACTCTCTCTCTCCCTCTCTCTCTATCTATCTCTCTCAGACACTCTCACACACACACACACATAAACACACTCAGTTGTCCATCGAAATCCGATGATGACGTCCACTCCTTTAACGGTGAGATCTTTGATGACTATACAGTCCTATCCTGGACCCACACCACTCACACACATAGAAACACACTCACACAAACATAAACACACACACACACACACACACACACACACACTCAAATGTAAACACACTTACACACACATGCTCAAACCACTCACGCACACTTACACACACACACTCATCCACACACAGACACACATGCTCAAACACCCTCACACACACATTTATACACATTCATACACACTCAAATACACCCACACACAACACATATACATGCATACTCACACTCACACATACACACACACACACACACACACAGACACACATGCTCAAACCACTCACACACACGCAAACACATTTAATCCGTCAGCCTGTAGGGTTGGTCGGTACCATCCAAGGGGAGTAATGCTCACAGTGATTTTTGGCAAGGTATACATCTCTAGAGTTAGAAAATATGTGATAGCATTGCACCAGTGGTAGCTTTATGTGAGTTTTATCAAGGTCATGATATTTTCCATATTGTTGTATTAAATCAAAACAACCTTAAGCTTTTGTCATAGCATATAGAATTACAGTATAATTATTCAAATGTGGGGTTCCACATGGCCATAACCTAGGCCCCATTTGGTTGTAAAATGAATATATTTAATCAAAGACTGCTTTCCATACGCAAAGACAAGGAAATCTGCAGATGCTGGAATTTCAAGCAACACACATAAAAATTGCTGGTGAACGCAGCAGGCCAGTCAGCATCTATAGGAAGAGGTGCAGTCGACATTTCCACACTTCGCTTTCCATACTTTCACAACCTATTAATAATCATAATAACTTTCCAAGTCTTCCACATCTTCATCTGAACTTTCCACACTCTGAGGTGGATGCCTGGTTCTCACAGTCTGCCAGTCTACACACGTCAGTACATGTGAGGCCATTTGCAACACACATGCATCTTGGGAGTGAACATTTTTTTGGACAGTTACAGGCCAGTAGATCCAGGACGGCATCGGATGCTGGATGCCCTTCCATCCAGTGCACCACCAACTGTTCAGCTTCCTCTTCTCTCTCCATCTTCCATCCTCTGCCAACACGGCTTGGCACTTGTGGGTCCTTCTCCAAACATCTTCTCCATATACCAGCCTGGTAGTTGGCTCGCTGTGCATGTTTTGTTAAGCAGTGCTTGCATGGTGGGAGTTGATGACTTTCGATTTCACCTTTTTTGGCACAGAAAAGGTGATACCTGAGCTCATTGACATTGGTGGTCGATGCTTTTGGGGCATACAGGAGACATGCAATGCCTCCAGTTTGTCCATCAGTTCTGGGGAGAGGTCCCATTCCTGATCCAACTCTAAGAATTCCTGTTGCTGGTCAGAAGTTTTAGGGCACTTGTCTTCCCTTTGCCTGTAAAAGTGCTTACAGTGTCACATCCTGTATATGCGTGCAACCCGATGAGAGCCCTATAAACCTCTATGCCAACAGTGGCAGCAACCTTCCTGATGTCTACAAGCCTTGTACGGGTTCTAGTGCCACACTTCTGGGACAATGGGGCCTCAATCTTGTCACAAAATGCTAAAGGCATGATAAAGACATCTGTGTCTTCTGAGCAGATCACTACAGATTGATGTCCCTCTCTTGTGGCATGGGCAGCTTGGAGAAGTAGGCGGCCATCTGCTTCTTCTTGTTGACACTGAAGAGCTGACACCTCCGCACTGTCTTAAGATGTGATTGGTAACATTTGTCATTCACAGTTCCATACAGAATCTTCTCCTGTAGCTTTGCTCTGTACTCCGCCTTCCTCCATTCATGGACTATGAAGCTCATGAGACTATTTTTGTTACTGACTTTGGTCAGGAAGCTCCTCCACTGCCCTACCATCTGTATGCCTGTGATACCTTGCAACTCATGACCAGTCTCTTCACCCTGTAGAGCCATACCCAGAATTGTTGTGGCAGCATCTCTGAAAGTAAGTTGATCACCTTTCACTCTTTAGACCAAGTTCATTCCATCAACCACTGTAGCAGTTTCCTGGGAGTTGCTCTTCTACTGCTGCATTTTCCTGCAAGGTTGTGGCTAAAGTAGCTTTATTTGTCTTTCTCAGCAATCCTTCTGGTGTGGACAGGGCCCAGGCCAATGGTCCAAGGGGATGAGAAAGGATATCCCCCATACGTAGACTGCGCTCTTGTGCCATCACTACGATGCGTCCGGACAAAGACCTGTCAGCTTTCAAGATGATCGCCCTCCCATTCGATATCACTTCTCTCTTCTTACACATATCACTGAGTGTTTTCAGCTAGCAAACACGAGGAATTCTGCAGACGTTGGAAATTAAAGCAACACACATCGAAGTTGCTGGTGAACGCAGCAGTCCAGGCAGCATCTCTAGAGATGGGAGATCCTGCATTGGCCACACATTTTAATTCCACATCCCATTCCCATTCTGACATGTCTATCCACGGCCTCCTCTACTGTAAAGATGAAGCCACACTCAGGTTGGAGGAACAACACCCTATATTCCGTCTGGGTAGCCTCCAACCTGATGGCATGAACATTGGCTTCTCTAACTTTCACTAATGCCCCACCTCCCCCTCGTACCCCATCCGTTATTTATATACACACATTCTTTCTCTCACTCTCCTTTTTCTCCCTCTGTCCCTCTGCCCATCCTCTGGGTTCCCCCCCCACCGTTTCCTTCTCCCTGGGCCTCCTGTCCCATGATCCTCTCATACCCCTTTTGCCAATCACCTGTCCAGCTCTTGGCTCCATTCCTCCCCCTCCTGTCTTCACCTATCATTTTGGATCTCTCCCTCCCCCTCCCACTTTTAAATCTCTTACTAACTCTTCCTTCAGTTAGTCCTGACGAAGGGTCTCGGCCTGAAACGTTGACTGTACCTCTTCCTAGAGATGCTGCCTGGCCTGCTGCGTTCACCAGCAACTTTGAATGTTTTCAGCTTGTTGGTTTTCATTGGGTCATGGAATTTCTTTGCTGGTGGGTCTTCCTCTAGTCTCTCATCCTTGAAGGTTGGGTAGCATTGCTCACCAATCCCATATGCCTGCATCAGGTCAGAGGCAATGTCCTTAGAGCTGCCTTTGCCGTAGAGATGCTAATGAGGTCCCGCTTCCCTGCGTATGGGTTGACCCGTTCACCTATGAGGCTAGCCACTGCTGAAGCACAGGAAGCTACCACCGCTGCAATGCTATCACATATTTTCCAGCACCAGGGGTCTATACCTTCCCAAAAATCACAATAATAATTATTCCCCCCACATGGTACCGGTGGCCCAAATTTGGGGTCCTGGCTCACGGACTAATTCATAATGTATACACGAACTCGCGTACAGACACACAAACACTCACACTCACAAAAATGTACACACACTCACAATCACTCACATGCAAACTCACACAAACACAGAGATACACTCACACCTTCAGCACGCAAACATACATACAAATTCTCTCTCTCTCTCTCACCAACCCTTCTGCAGTGCGATGCTCCCTCCTCAAAGCTCTATCCTCCCCATCAGCACTCCAACATCATTTCCTCTTCACTGCCCCTCAGTGTTCTCCTCAGTACTCCCTCCACACCCCCTCCCACAGCGTTCCCTCCACACCCCCTCCCACAGCGTTCCCTCCTCACCCCCTCCCACAGCGTTCCCTCCTCACCCCCTCCCACAGTACTCCCTCCACACCCCCTCCCACAGCGTTCCCTCCTCACCCCCTCCCACAGTGTTCCCTCCTCACTGTCCCTCCCACAGTGTTCCCTCCTCACCGTCCCTCCCACAGTACTCCCTCCACACCCCCTCCCACAGCGTTCCCTCCTCACCCCCTCCCACAGTGTTCCCTCCTCACTCCCTCCCATACTACTCCCTCCACACCCCCTCCCACAGCGTTCCCTCCTCATCCCCTCGCACAGTGTTCCCTCCTCACCACCTCCCACAGCGTTCCCTCCTCACTGTCCCTCCCACAGTGTTCCCTCCACACCCCCTCCCACAGCGCTCCCTCCACACCGTCCCCTCTCACAGCGTTCCCTCCTCACCGTCCCTCCCACAATGTTCCCTCCTCAGCCCTCCCACAGTGTTCCCTCCTCACCGTCCCCTCTCACAGCGTTCCCTCCTCGCCGTCCCTCCCACAGTGTTCCCTCCTCACCCCCTCCCACAGTGTTCCCTCCTCACCCCTCCCACAGGGCTCCCTCATCACCCCCTCCAACAGAGTTCCCTCCTCACCCCTCCCACAGTGTTCCCTCCTCACACCCTCCCACAGCGTTCCCTCCTCACCCCTCCCACATTGTTCCCTCCTCTTCCCCTCAGACAGCGCTCCCCACTCACCCCCTCCCACAGTGTTCCCTCCTCACCGTCCCTCCCACAGCGTTCCCTCCTCACCCCCTCCCACAGTGTTCCCTCCTCACCTCCTCCCACAGCGTTCCCTCCTCACCCCCTCCCAGAGCACTCCCTCCTCAAGGGAGAATAGAGGGGAAACAGAAACAGAGAGGGACAAGATGAAGGACAGAGAGATGGGGAGGGTGGTGGATGGAGAGAGAAACGCAGCGAGGGGAATGGAGAAGGAGAACAATGAGGGAGAGGGAGGGTATGAAGGAAGGAGGACGAGAATGGATGGGGACGGGGAGGGAGAGGGAGAGAGGGATGGGATTAAAGGAGGGTGGGAAAGGGATAGTGAGAGGAAGGAACGGGGTGGAGAGTGGGGGAGAAGTAAAGAGTGGATGAGGGAGAGAGTGGGGCCTTGTTGTGATGAAGCCACAGACGTGGCAATAACCCAGACACTGGCTGCAGTTTCATGCTGTTTATTGACTGGCACAGTTAGATTGCTCACTCCATCCCACGCAAAGAGTTCGTAAGAACACTGAGGGAATGAGACAACGTGTCAGCACTGAGGTTGGCCTCCAAGGCCCAGGATGAGGCCCCGGTCGAGCACTCCCTTAGCGAGGTCCCGTCAGTCTGCGGCGCTCACTCATTCTGTAGGCACACATGTAGAAGATGCCTGAGGGAGAGGGAGAGAGAGGGGGGAGAGCGAGACAGAGAGAGAGGAGAGGGGGGAGGGAGAGGGAGAAGGAGAGGGAGGGGGAAGAAAGAGAGAAGAGAAAGGAGATTAAGAGAGAGAAGAAAAGGGAGAGGAAGGGTAGAGGGGGGGAGAGAGATAGAGAGACAATGAAGGGGAGAGTTTATTATTTCTGTAATATTTGAGTAATATTGTAAATATATAGTTTGCTTATGCATTCTTTGTTGTTTACATAATTCATGACTGTAAAAGTATGTGAGTAGCATTATGTCACCACATCATTTACATATGCCTCAATATGTAAAACTGTTTACATACGTTATCCTTGGTCTCTTGTATTTTTCTTTGGATAACAGTGGTGACATTTAAGTTTTAAAATAAACTTGAGATGACTAACTATCTGTTGAAGCACAGCGAGACATTCGAGTTTTTAAAAAAGTACAATGAAATGGTCAAGTTAAAAAGAGCACAGTGCATGCTTCTTCGGGGAGAGAGAGAGAAGATAATCGAGTTAAAAAAGGCAGAAAATGGACAAATTAACAGGTTCGTAAACAGTGAGTACTGGGTGATAATAATCTTAAATTAAAAAGAAACAAAAATCAGATATGGCTGGCTACATCAGAAAGATAGATCTGCTTGATTGCACAAGATATAACTGCATGGATTGGCTAGTACTCTGAAGCAAGTGAAATGGCCAATAAGAAGCGAGTGCTGGTTTTGCTGAGTGCATGGACGGAAGAGTGTACAGTTTGCTTAGAAGTTAGACTGCTCCAACCAAACCAGTTGAAATGAGCCTTGCTGATATTGCTCAAGTCATGCAGGAACATTTAGAACGGAAGCCATTGTTGATTGCAGAAGATAAAAGTTTCATAAGCAGAATGCAAAGAAGGGGAGTCCATGTCACCGTACGTAGCTGAATAGACATTGTCAGTGTGTTCATGGGTTTAATGATACACTAAGAGATTGTTTAATTTGTGGAATCTTAAAAGAAAACTGACTCCTAACTGAAGCACAACTCACATTTAAATAAACACAGTTAAAATCACTGCATCAATAGAAACAACAGCCAGAGATGCAATTGAGTTGCAGTCAGGAATGAAAGTGAACATGAACAAAGTGCAACATCTGTACAGAAGCTGCCCGGCCGAGCAAATTGTGTCACTGTTGTGACAGGGGCTCACGTACACTGCACCAATGCAGGTTTAAAGGCAACACTTGGATAAAATACAACAAAGTAGGACACACATAAAGAGCATGTCAAGCTGACAAAAATTAATAGACTGTACAGGGAAGTGAAAAAGAAAGAGTCGAGTTTGTAGTTTCAAAAAGAGCATGAAAAAATTTGATAATAATGAGTGATCCAGGACTGAGTAGCCTTGAGATTTACAATGTGAAAACTAACAAGCAATATGGCTTACACCAGAAGTGAACGGCAAATTAATTAAATTTCAGCTCAGCTGTTTCAGTCATTCCACAATATGAGTTTTAACGGTATTTCAAAGATACTGAATTGAAGCCTGCAGATATCCAACTAAGAACTTACATCGGGAAAAAAAATTCATGTGGGATTGAATGAATGAATGAATTAATTGAATTGAATTGACTTTATTACTTACATCCTTCATATACATAGGAGTAAAAATCTTTACATTATGTCTCCGTTTAAACGTGCAATGTGCAATTATAGTAATTTATAATAAATATTATGTACCACAGGATAGTTAATATAACATAGAAATACAGTGCATTAGCATGCGTTAAGCAGTCTGATGGTCTGGTAGAAGAAGCTGTCCTGAAGCCCGTTGGTCCTGGCTTTTATGCTGTGGTACCGTTTCCCAGATGGTAGCAGCTGGAACAGTTTGTGGTTGGAGTGACTCGGATCCCCAATGATCCTTTGGGCCCTTTTTACACACCTGTCTTTGTAAATGTCCTGAATAGTGGGAAGTTCACATCTACAGATGCGCTGGGCTGTCCGCACCACTCTCTGCAGAGTCCTGCGATTAAAGGAGGTACAGTTTCCATACCAGGCAGTGACTCAGCCAGTCAGGATGCTCTCAGTTGTGCCCCTGTAGAAAGTTCTTAGGATTTGGGGGCCCATACCAAACTTCCTCAACCGTCTGAGGTGAAAGAGGTGCTGTTGTGCCTTTATCACCACCCAGCCAGTATACAGAGAGTAAAGGAGGGGGCTTAGTACACAGCCCTGAAGGGCACCTGTGTTGAGAGTCAGGGGCAGAGGTGAGGGAGCCCACTCTTACCACCTGCCAGCGATCTGACAGGAAGTCCAGGATCCAGCTACACAAGGCAGGGTGAAGGCTGAGGTCTCTGAGCTTCTTGTTGAGCCTGGAGGGAATTATGGTGTTGAATGCTGAACTGTCGTCCAAGAATAGCATTCTCACATAAGCATCCTTCTTCTCCAGATGTGCAAGGACAGTGTGTAAAGCTGTAGCTAATTGCATCGTCTGTCGATCGGTTGCGTTAACGTTCTTCAACAGTGAAATACAACAATCAACAAGCCACAATGGGCTTGTAGTGTGGGGTGTGATTGGCTGAGACAACTACTATTTAATTAGAGGTCCGTCCTCCATTTACACGCCACATCCTCTGCAACAGGGTCAACTGAAAACCAGTTAGAAAGGTACTGGATAATGTGTTCAAGGATGGCTTTGCAAAAACTCAAACATATCAAGGGTAAAATAGCATTAAATGAAAATGCCACTCCCAAATTTTACAAAGCCAGTCAATTTCCTTATACCGTTGGTGATAAAATAGCCAGTGAGTTAGGACACATGGAGGGTCCCAGTAGCCAAGAAGAATAGGTCTGTCAGGATCTATGGTGATCTTAAGGTCAGCATCAGCCCAGTACTGAAAGTACATCAGCACAGGACAGAAGGTCCTCCAAAGCTTTCTGGAGGAAAGCAGTTCAGCAAAGTGGATTTAGCTGAGGCCGACCTACAGATGGAGATGGAAGCAGAGTCCAAAGTGCTTCTCACCATAAAGAGTCACAAAAGCTTTCTCACTATAATATACTCACTTTTGGAGCAGCATCTGCACCTGGCAGAGAGCTATGGACCAGGTGCCATAAGTTTGCCCAGGAACTCAGTGTTACCTGGATAACCAAGAAAATCTCTAAAATCTCAAGACAGTGTTAAAAAGATTAGAAGATTATGGGCCCAGAGCATGATGCAACAAATGTGAATTCTTTAAACCAAACATCACTTACTGTGGTCACATCTTTGACGCACAAGCATTACACAAGTGTGCTGAGAAAATTCGAGCAGTGGTGAATGTCCCAAGGCTAAAGAATGTGTCACAGTTGCAGTCCTTTTTACGGTTTGTCAGTGACTATAATAAGTTCTTGCCAAACTGGGCTGCAATACTCCACCCCTTAAACTCATTACCACAGATCAGGAAGAAGAGGCAATGTACAAAGCAGTGTGAAGTGGCTTTCAAAGGGAGATGAGGCAGTCATGGAAGAGAGCTACAGGGAGGTAGTCACACCTAGGCTGTCGGAAGCAGGTCGTTGGGTGACAGTTGGGGGAAAGTGAAGGTGGGCAGACAAGTAGTGCAGAGCACCCCTGTAGCTATTCCCCTGAATAATAAGTTTACTGTCCTAGATACTGTTGGCGGGGACGACCGACCACGTGTGAACCATGGTGGCAGGGCCTCTGGTACTGAGTCTGACCCGGTGGTGCAGAAGCGTGGGACAGAGAAGAGGAGAGCTGTTGTCATTGGAGACTCTATAGTTAGGGGAGCAGACAGGAGATTTTGTGGACGTGAGAAGGACACCCACATGGTTTGTTGCCTCCCGGGTGCCAGGGTCCGGGATGTCTCTGACTGGGTGCACGACATCCTGGTATGAGAGGGAAAGCAACCAGAAGTCGTGATACATGTTGGGACCAATGACATAGGCAGGAAGAGGGATGAGGTCCTGAAGTCTGAGTTACGGGAACTAGGCAGAAGGCTGAAGAACAGGACCTCAAGGGTGGCGTTCTCAGGATTGCTGCCAGTGCTACGTGACAGTGATAGTAAGAATTGGAGGAGATGGCAGTTGAATGCGCGGCTGAGGAGTTGGTGCAGGGAGCAGGGTTTTAGATTTTTGGATCATTGGGATCTCTTCTGGGGAAGGTGGGACCTGTACAGATTGGATGGGTTGCACCTGAACTCGAGGGGGAGCAATATCCTTGCAGGTAGGTTTGCTAGCATGGTTCGGGAGTGTTCAAACTAATTTGCAAGGGGGATGGGACCCGGAGCAATAGAGCAGTGAAAGAAGTGCATGGCGTAAAGCCAGTTCTAACATATAGAGAGGCTTTGAGGAAAGAGAAGCAGAATAAACAGTGTAAAGGTAGTAAGGTAGAAGGGCTAAAGTGTGTGTACCTCAATGCAAGAAGCATCAGGAACAAAGGTGATGAACTGAGAGTTTGGATACATACATGGAATTATGATGTAGTGGCCATTACAGAGACTTGGCTGGCACCAGGGCAGGAATGGATTCTCAATACTCCTGGATTTCAGTGCTTTAAAAGGGATAGAGAGGGGGGAAAAGGGGAGGAGGGGTGGCATTACTGGTCAGGGATACTATTACAGCTACAGAAAGGGTGGGTAATGTAGCAGGATCCTCTTTTGAGTCAGTATGGGTAGAAGTCAGGAACAGGAAGGGAGCAGTTACTCTATTGGGGGTATTCTATAGGCCCCCTGGTAGCAGCAGAGATACAGAGGAGCAGATTGGGAGGCAGATTTTGGAAATCAAATCAAAAGGTGCAAAAATAATAGGGTTGTTATCATGGGTGACTTTAACTTCCCTAATATTGATTGGCACCTGATTAGTTCCAATGGTTTAGATGGGGCAGAGTTTGTTAAGTGTGTCCGGGACGAATTCCTGTCACAGTATGTTGACAGGCCGACTAGGGTGAATGCCATACGAGATCTAGTACTAGGTAATGAACCGGATCAGGTCACAGATCTCTCAGTGGGTGAGCAACTGGGGGACAGTGACCACCGCTCCCTGGCCTTTAGCATTATCATGGAAAAGGATAGAATCAGAGAGGACAGGAAAATTTTTAATTGGGAAGGGCAAATTATGAGGCTATAAGGCTAGAACTTGCGGGTTTGAACTGGGATGATGTTTTTGCAGGGAAATGTACTATGGACATGTGGTCGATGTTTAGAGATCTCTTGCAGGATGTTAGGGATAAATTTGTCCCGGTGAGGAAGACAAAGAGTGGTAGTGTGAAGGAACCATGGGTGACAAGTGAGGTGGAAAATCTAGTCAGGTGGAAGGAGGCAGCATACATGAGGTTTAGGAAGCAAGGATCAGATGGAATATAGGAAAGCAAGAAAGGAGCTTAAGAAAGGACTGAGAAGAGCAGAATGGGGGCATGAGAAGGCCTTGGCAAGTAGGGTAAAGGAAAACCCCAAGGTATTCTTCAATTATGTGAAGAACAAAAGGATGACAGGAGTGAAGGTAGGACTGATTAGAGATAAAGGTGGGAAGATGTGCCTGGAGGCTGTGGAAATGAGCGAGGTCGTCAATGAATACTTCTCTTCAGTATTCAGCAATGAGAGGGAACTTGATGACAGTGAGGACAATATGAGTGAGGTTGATATGAGGTTGATTGGAGCATGCTGATATTAAGGGAGAGGAGGTGTTGGAGTTGTTAAAATACATTAGGATGGACAAGTCCCTGGGGCCTGACGGAAGGTTGGTGGTGTTGTAGACAGTGTAGAGGATTGTTGAAGATTGCAGAGAGACATTGATAGGATGCAGAAGTGGGCTGAGAAGTGGCAGATGGAGTTCAACCCAGAGAAGTGTGAGGTGGTACACTTTGGAAGGACAAATCCCAAGGCAGAGTACAAAGTAAATGGCAGGACACTTGATAGTGTGGAGGAGCAGAGGGATCTTGGGGTACATGTCCACAGATCCCTGAAAGCTGCCTCGTAGGGTAGTTAAGAAAGCTTATGGGGTGTTAGCTTTCATAAGTCGAGGGATAGAGTTTAAGAGTCGCGATTGAATGATGCAGCTCTATAAAACTCTGGTTAGGCCACACTTGGAGTACTGTGTCCAGTTCTGGTCAACTCACTATAGGAAGGATGTGGAAGCATTGGAAAGGGGACAGAGGAGATTTACCAGGATGCTGCCTGGTTTAGAGAGTATGCATTATGATCAGAGATTAAGGGAGCTAGGGCTATACTCTTTGGAGAGGAGGAGGATGAGAGGAGACATGATAGAGATATACAAGATATTAAGAGGAATAGATAGATTAGACAGCCAGCACCTCTTCCCCAGGGCACCACTTTTCAGTACAAGAGGACATGGCTTTAAGGTAAGGGGTGGGAAGTTCAAGGGGAATATTAGAGGAAGGTTTTTTACTCAGGGAGTGGTTGGTGCGTGGAATGCACTGCCTGAGTCAGTGGTGGAGGCAGATACACTAGTGAAGTTTAAAGAGACTACTAGACAGGTATATGGAGGAATTTAAGGTAGGGGGTTATATGGAAGGCAGGGTTTAAGGGTTGGCACAACATTGTGGGCCGAAGGGCCTGTACTGTGCTGTACTATTCTATGTTCTATGTTCAAAAAGGCAAAGGAAATGGTGACATCACACATTATGATCCACATCCTCCAGTGACGCCTTGCCTTATGGTATAGATGCAGTTATGTCACATGTTATGTGTGATGGGAGTGACTGCCCCATAGCCTTTGCATTCCCTTAATGCTGCAGAGAAAAATGATGTAAGTATTGTCAAAGAGGCCTTGAGTCTGGTTTGTGGTGTAAAACATTTCAACCAGAATGGGAGAGAGTTTACCCTCGTTACTGATCATCAATCACTGGTGTCCATTTTCAATCCACAGAAGGGTGTTCCACCAACAGCAGTAGCACAAATGCAGAGATGGGCTCTGTTACTTAGAGAACACAATTACAAGATTGAATTTCAGAGGACTACTAATCATGGAAATGCTGATGGATTGCCTCATTTATTCTTAAAAAAGCAAATATTGAAAAATTTACAAAAGAGAACACCTGTCTTGGTTATTCTTCCAAATCTGAATCTCCCTAGTAGAGCAGAGATGATCCAAAGGAAACCAGATAAGACCCCACACTATCTCAGGTCTACATTGCCAATCAAAATGGCTGGAATTCCAGTTCCCCAATTTTCCCAGCATTGGGATAAACTTGTCCTCGAAGGAGGTTGCTTTATGTTGGGATTAAGAGTTGTTGTACCATCCAAGCTGAATGTTGGAGGAGCTGCATGCCAGTCATCTAGGCATGGTCAAAATGGAAGTGTTGACACTAAGCTTTGTCTGGTGGCTTGGGATATATTAGCAGATCAAGCAGCTCACCATGTACTGTGCAAGATGCCAACATGTCCAACATGCCAACTGCAGAGCCTCTCCATCCCTGGGAATGGTCTGCATTGCCCTGGCAGAGGTTCATGTGGATTTTGCCAGACCATTCACGGGCACAAAATTTTTATTAGCAGTGGATGCAGCTGCAAAGTGGCCAGAAGTGTTCCCAACAGCTTCACACGCTGCTGATGTGTTGGACTGGCATTCCAAACACTCAGTCAGTGAGAATGGACCACAGTTTGTTTCAGAACACTCAGTCAGTGAGAAGGGACCAAGGTTTATTCCAGAACACTCAGTCAGTGAGAATGGACCATGGTTTGTTCCAGAACACTCAGTCAGTGAGAATGGACCACAATATGTTCCAGAACAGTCAGTCAGTGAGAATGCACCACAGTTTGTTCCAGAACACTCAGTCAGTGAGGATGGACCATGATTTGTTCCAGAACACTCAGTCAGTGAGAATAGACCACAGCTTGTTCCAGGACACTCAGTCAGTGAGAATGGACTGCAGTTTGTTCCAGAACACTCAGTCAGTGAGGATGGACCATGATTTGTTCCAGAACACTCAGTCAGTGAGAATAGACCATGATTTGTTCCAGAACACTTGGTCAGTGAGAATGGACCACAGCTTGTTCCAGGACACTCAGTCAGTGAGAATGGACTGCAGTTTGTTCCAGAACACTCAGTCAGTGAGGATGGACCACAATGTGTTCCAGAACACTCAGTCAGTGAGAATAGACCACAGTTTCAGTCATTCCTGAAAAAGAATGGAATAAGACGTATTATATCTACACTATATCATCCGGCTAAAATTTCCTTGGCAAAAAGATTTGGCCAGAATGCATTGTGAGTGATGCCAGTGAACAAACCAGACTGGCACTGTCAGGGCACTCTACAACCAATATGCACCAGCCATGCTGGTCCTGTGTTGTCCATTGTGTTCACATCTGGATCACCTCAAACCCGGTCTCAGGAGGAGTATGCAGGACAAACAGCTGAGACATATAGAGGGTTCCTCAATCGAGGAGGTTTGATGTTTCATTCTGGACAAGCAGTCTTGGCAAACGACTACAGGTGATCAAAAGTAGGTACTTGTAAATATTAAGGACAGAACTGGACCACTCTCCAACACAGTGGAGATTGAGTCTGATACTGTATCTGGAAATACACATTGATCAGTTGATGAGAACAGAGTCAATTGTTGGAGAGGAAAGTTGACTACTGCTATCAGAACCACTTCCTGCAGTCACGGTGTCAATTCCCACATCTACCACTGGAAGGCCCCAGATCATGAGATTGTTTCACAGCCACAAATGAGATGTATTCTATATTGAATTGGAGTTTATAGCTAAGCAGGGAAGAAAGTTGTGTATTTCATCTTTCAGTAATATTTGAGTAATATAGTTTGATTAAGCATTCTTTGTTGTTTACATAATGCATTATGGGTTATATGTAAAAGTACATGAATAGCATCCGTCATTATGTCACCACACCATATGCACATGCCTCACTTAAAGTAAAAAAGAAGTTCACATGCATTTTTCCCATGTTTTTCTCTCAATTAGTTCTGGAGTTACAAAACATAACGGAGAGGGAGCGAGAGAGGATGAAAGAGGGAGAAAGGGAGATGGGGAAGGGGAGAGGGAGAGGGGGAAGAGAGAAAGAGAGAGAAAGGGAGAGGGAGGGGAGGGAAGGGAAGAGGGAGGGGTAGGGGAGGAGGTGGGGGGAGGGGAGGAGAGGAGGAGGGGAGATGGAGAGGGAAAGGGGCAAAGGAGGGGGATCAGTGAGGCATCTGGGGTGGGTGTGGGAGGAGGGATTGATAGGGTGAGGGCAGTGAGGAATCAGTGTAAACTCCCTCCCCCACAAAGCACTGCCCTCTGAAATCTCTCTCCCTCCAAACCCCCTGCTCCTCTCAGGAAAATAGTATCTTCCTACAGGTGTGGAGGATGAGGGAAGGCCTGGGAGTGAGGAGGATTTGTGGGGTGGGGGTGGGGGTGGGGGAGGTTGGATAGGCGGGGGACGGTGAGGGACATACCTGCAAAAGTGGTCAGCAGCATGGCCACCCAGCCCAGGATATAGGACCAGGAGAAGCGCCAGTCTCCGAACCTCTTGCCCAGGAAGCTGAGTGTCACTCCTGTGTAGATGGCCATGCCCAACAGCATCAGGAAGGCTGGAGGGAGGGAACCAGTGTCAGATCCTACAGCCAGACAAACCACCCCAAATTATCCTGTCTCCACCCCCCCCACCCCCTCATCCATTTTGCCCACCTCCCCTTCTCCCTCTCCCCCTCCATTTCCACTGCTACCCCCTCACCACTCAACCTTCCACAGTATCACCGCTCCCCTCATCCACCAGTCTCTCTCATCACCTCACTTATACCTGCTCCCTCACTCCATCAGATCGCCTCTCTCCAGCCATTTCCTCTCTCCCTCTTCTTCCACCTCCCCTAACCTCACCTCACAGTCTTCTCTCGTTCCCTCCATATCTCCCCGCTCTCTTTCTCTCCCCTCCCCCTCTCCCCACTATCACTCCCTCTCCCCTACCCCATCTCCCCATATCTCTCTCCTCTGTCCCCCCTTCCCCCCTCCCCTTTCCTCTCCCTCTTTCCCTCACTCCCCCTCTCCCCTCTCCTTCTCTCCCCCTCTCTCACCTCTCCCTCTTATCTCACTCTCTCTCCTCCCAACCCTATCTCCCTGTCTCCTCCTTGTCCCTCCCTCTCTCCTCTCCATACTCGTCCCTCTCCCCTCACTCTACCACTCTCCTCTATCCCCCCTCTCCCCCACCCTCTCTCCCTTACCTTCTCCTCCCTCTTCCCTCCCTCTACCATTCCCCTCCCTCTCATCCCTCTCCTGTTCTCCCCTCTCCCACCCCATCTTCTCACCCTCCTCCCCCTTCTCCCCACTATCTCTCCCTTACTCCCACTCCCCTTCTCCGCCTCTCTCCCCTCCTTCCGCCTTTGCCCCCCTCTTCCCCTCTCTGCACCCATCCTACCTGCTCCCTTCTGCCCTCTCTCCTCCTCTCTCCCCTGCCCTCCCAACCTCCAATCTTTCCCCACTCCCCGGGCTTTTGGGACTCACTGGAGATGAAGAACATTGTCCCAGCAGCAAACGTGCGGTTAAACTTTTCGAAGACAGGGAAGTGGGCGAAGGCGAGGGATCCGGCGATCACTCCCCCGAAACAGAACAGAGCCGACAGGATCATAAAGGCCCTGGTGGCATTCCAGTACGCTGTGGGTGCGAGGGACAGCGAGGTGGGGTGGTGGGGTGGCAGGAGGGGATGGTCAGTGGAGGGGAGAGAGGAAAGGAGTGTGGATAGAACAGGGAGAGGGAGGGTCAATGGGAGAGGGGAGATGCAATAAACAGGGTGAGAGAGAGAAATTCTGATCTGTTTCCAGATGCATCTAAATCCAGAAGTGTGTGATGGGATGGTGTGGAGGGAGCTTCACTCTGTGTCTGACCCCACACATACTCTCTCTCACACACACACACACACACACACACACACACACACACACATACACACACTCACGCACTGTCTCACA
>NW_027277679.1:0-25717 GCF_030028105.1 Mobula birostris
TCATGCCATGAATCTCATATCCTGAAACTCACGCCTTGAATCACATGCCCTGAAATTCCTGCCCTGAAACTCATGCCCTGAAACTCATGCTCTGAAACTCATGCTCTGAATCTCATGCCCTGAATCTCGTGCCCTGAAACTCCTGCACTGAAACACCTGCCCTGAATCTCATGCCCTGAAACTCACGCCCTGAAACTCATGCCCCGAATCTCGTGCCCTGGTACTCCTGCACTGAAACTCATGCCATGAATCTCATATCCTGAAACTCACGCCCTGAATTACATGCCCTGAAACTCCTGCCCTGAAACTCATGCCCTGAAACTCATGCCCTGAATCTCCTGTCCTAAAAATCATGCCCTGAATCTCATGCCCTGAAACTCATGCCCTGAATCTCATGCCCTGAAACTCCTGCGCTCAAACTCATGCACTGAAACTCATGCCCTGAATCTCATGCCTTGAAATTCCTGCCCTCAAACTCATGCACTGAAACTCATGCCCTGAATCTCATGCCCCGAAACACTTGCACTGAAACTCATGCCATGAATCTCATATCCTGAAACTCACGCCTTGAATCACATGCCCTGAAACTCCTGCCCTGAAACTCATGCCCTGAAACTCATGCACTGAAACTCATGCCCTGAATCTCATGCCTTGAAACACCTGCCCTCAAACTCATGCACTGAAACTCATGCCCTGAATCTCATGCCCTGAAACACCTGCACTGAAACTCATGCCATGAATCTCATATCCTGAAACTCACGCCTTGAATCACATGCCCTGAAACTCCTGCCCTGAAACTCATGCCCTGAAACTCATGCTCTGAAACTCATGCTCTGAATCTCATGCCCTGAATCTCGTGCCCTGAAACTCCTACACTGAAACACCTGCCCTGAATCTCATGCCCTGAAACTCATGCCCTGAAACTCATGCCCCGAATCTCGTGCCCTGGTACTCCTGCACTGAAACTCATGCCCTGAAACTCCTGCCCTGAATCTCCTGTCCTAAAAATCATGCCCTGAATCTCATGCCCTGAAACTCATGCCCTGAATCTCATGCCCTGAAACTCCTGCGCTCAAACTCATGCACTGAAACTCATGCCCTGAATCTCATGCCTTGAAACTCCTGCCCTCAAACTCATGCACTGAAACTCATGCCCTGAATCTCATGCCCCGAAACACTTGCACTGAAACTCATGCCATGAATCTCATATCCTGAAACTCACGCCTTGAATCACATGCCCTGAAACTCCTGCCCTGAAACTCATGCCCTGAAACGCATGCACTGAAACTCATGCCCTGAATCTCATGCCCTGAAACTCGTGCCCTGAAACTCCTGCACTGAAACACCTGCCCTGAATCTCCTGCCCTGAAAATGAAGCCCTGAATCTCATGCTCTAAAACTCTTGCACTGAATCTCATGCCCTCAAGTTCCTGGACTGAAACTCATGCTCTGAATCTCATGCCCTGAAACTCATGCCCTGAACCTCATGCCCTGAAACTCAAGCCCTGAATCTCATGCCCTGAATCTCTTGCCCTAAATCACATACCCTGAAACTCCTGCCCTGAAACTCATGCACTGAAACTCATGCCCTGAATCACATGCCCTAAAACTCCTGCCCTGAATCATCTGCCCAGAAACTCATGCCCTGAATCTCATGCCCTGAAACTCCTGCTCTGAAACTCATGCACTGAAACTCATGCCCTGAATCACATGCCCTAAAACTCCTGCCCTGAATCATCTGCCCAGAAACTCATGCCCTGAATTACATGCCCTGAAATACCTGCCCTGAATCTCATGCCCTGAAACTCATGCCCTGAATCTCATGCCCTGAAACTCCTGCACTGAAACTCATGCCATGAATCTCATATCCTGAAACTCACGCCCTGAATTACATGCCCTGAAACTCCTGCCCTGAAACTCATGCCCTGAAACTCCTGCACTGAAACACCTGCCCTGAATCTCCTGCCCTGAAACTCATGCCCTGAATCTCATGCCATGTGTCTCACGCTCTGAAACTCGTGCACTGAATCTCATGACCTCAAGTTCCTGCACTGAAACTCATGCCCTGAATCTCATGTCCTGAAACTCCTGCCCTGAATCACCTACCCTGAAACTCATGACCTGAATCTCATGCCCTGAAACTCCTGCACTGAAACTCATGCCATGAATCTCAGATCCTGAAACTCACGCCCTGAATCACATGCCCTGAAACTCCTGCCCTGAAACACATGCCCTGAAACTCATGCCCTGAAACTCATGCCCTGAATCTCCTGTCCTGAAACTCATGCCCTGAATCTCTTGCCCTGAATGTCATGCCCTGAAACTCCTGCACCGAAACACCTGCCCTGAATCTCCTGCCCAGAAAATCATGCCCTGAATCTCATGCCCTGAATCTCATTCTGGGAAACTCATGCCCTGAATCTCATGCCCTGAATCACATGCCCTAAAACTCCTGCCCTGAATCATCTGCCCAGAAACTCATGCCCTGAATTACATGCCCTGAAATACCTGCCCTGAATCTCATGCCCTGAAACTCATGCCCTGAATCTCATGCCCTGAAACTCCTGCACTGAAACTCATGCCATGAATCTCATATCCTGAAACTCACGCCCTGAATTACATGCCCTGAAACTCCTGCCCTGAAACTCATGCCCTGAATCTCCTGCACTGAAACACCAGCCCTGAATCTCCTGCCCTGAAACTCATGCCCTGAATCTCATGCCATGAATCTCACGCTCTGAAACTCGTGCACTGAATCTCATGACCTCAAGTTCGTGCACTGAAACTCATGCCCTGAATCTCATGTCCTGAAACTCCTGCCCTGAATCACCTACCCTGAAACTCATGACCTGAATCTCATGCCCTGAAACTCCTGCACTGAAACTCATGCCATGAATCTCAGATCCTGAAACTCACGCCCTGAATCACATGCCCTGACACTCCTGCCCTGAAACACATGCCCTGAAACTCATGCCCTGAAACTCATGCCCTGAATCTCCTGTCCTGAAACTCATGCCCTGAATCTCTTGCCCTGAATCTCATGCCCTGAAACTCTTGCACCGAAACACCTGCCCTGAATCTCCTGCCCAGAAAATCATGCCCTGAATCTCATGCCCTCAAGTTTCTGCACTGAAACTCATGCCCTGAATCTCATGACCTGAAACTCATGCCCTGAACCTCATGCCCTGAAACTCAAGCCCTGAATCTCATGCCCTGAAACTCATGCCCTAAATCACATACCCTGAAACTCCTGCCCTGAAACTCATGCACTCAATCTCATGCCCTGAATCACATGCCCTAAAACTCCTGCCCTGAAACTCATGCCCTGAAACTCATGCCCTGAACCTCATGCCCTGAAACTCAAGCCCTGAATCTCATGCCCTGAAACTCATGCCATAAATCACATACCCTGAAACTACTGCCCTGAGACTCATGCACTGAAACTCATGCCCTGAATCACATGCCCCAAAATTCCTGCCCTGAATCATGTGACAGAAACTCATGCCCTGAATTACATGCCCTGAAATACCTGCCTTGAATCTCATGCCCTGAAACTCATGCCCTGAATCTCATGCCCTGAATCTCATGCCCTGAAACTCCTGCACTGAAACACCTGCCCTGAATCTCCTGCCTTGAAGATCATGCCCTGAATCTCATGTCCTGAATCTCATGCTCTGAAACTCGTGCAGTGAATCACATCCCCTCAAGTTCCTGCACTGAAACTCATGCCCTGAATCTCATGCCCTGAAACTCATGCCCTGAACCTCATGCCTTGAAACTCAAGCCCTGAATCTCATGCCCTGAAACTCATGCCCTAAATCACATACCCTGAAACTCCTGCATTGAAACTCATGCACTGAAACTCATGCCCTGAATCTCATGCCCTGAAACACCTGCACTGAAACTCATGCCATGAATCCCATATCCTGAAACTCACGCCTTGAATCACATGCCCTGAAACTCCTGCCCTGAAACTCATGCCCTGAAAGAAATGCCCTGAAACTCATGCCCTGAATCTCATGCCCTGAATCTCGTGCCCTGAAACTCCTGCACTGAAACACCTGCCCTGAATCTCCGGCCCTGAAAATGAAGCCCTGAATCTCATGCTCTAAAACTCGTGCACTGAATCTCATGCCCTCAAGTTCCTGCACTGAAACTCATGCTCTGAATCTCATGCCCTGAAACTCATGCACTGAAATTCAAGCCCTGAATCTCATGCCCTAAAACTCCTGCCCTGTATCTTCTGACCAGAAACTCATGCCCTGAATTACATGCCCTGAAAAACCTGCCCTGAATCTCATGCCCTGAAACTCATGCCCTGAATCTCATGCCCTGAAACTCCTGGCCACAAACTCATGCACTGAAACTCATGCCCTGAATCTCCTGCCCTGAAAATCATACCCTGAATCTCATGCCCTGAATCTCATGCTCTGAAACTCATGCCCTAAATCACATACCCTGAAACTCCTGCCCTGAAACTCATGCACTCAAACTCGTGCTCTGAATCACATGCCCTAAAACTCCTGCACTGAATCTCATGCCCTGAAACTCAAGCCCTGAATCTCATGCCCTGAAACTCATACCCTAAATCACATACCCTGAAACTACTGCCCTGAAAGTCATGCACTGAAACTCATGCCCTGAATCACATGCCCTAAAATTCCTGCCCTGAATCATCTGCCCAGAAACTCATGCCCTGAATTACATGCCCTGAATCACATACCCTAAAATTCCTGCCCTGAATCATCTGCCAAGAAACTCATGCCCTGAATTACATGCCCTGAAATACCTGCCCTGAATCTCATGCCCTGAAACTCATGCCCTGAATCTCATGCCCTGAATCTCATGCCCTGAAACTCCTGCACTGAAACACCAGCCCTGAATCTCCTGCCTTGAAAATCATGCCCTGAATCTCATGCCCTGAATCTCATGCTCTGAAACTCGTGCACTGAATCTCATGCCCTCAAGTTCCTGCACTGAAACTCATGCCCTGAATCTCATGCCCTGAAACTCATGCCCTGAACCTCATGCCCTGAAACTCAAGCCCTGAATCTCATGCCCTGAAACTCATGCCCTAAATCACATACCCTGAAAATCCTGCCCTGAAACTCATGCACTGAAACTCATGCCCTGAATCAAATGCCCTAAAACTCATGCCCTGAATCATCTGCCCAGAAACTCATGCCCTGAATTACATGCCCTGAAATACCTGCCCTGAATCTCATGCCCTGAAACTCCTGCACTGAAACTCATGCCATGAATCTCATATCCTGAAACTCACGCCCTGAATTACATGCCCTGAAACTCCTGCCCTGAAACTCATGCCCTGAAACTCATGCCCTGAAACTCATGCCCTGAATCTCCTGTCCTAAAACTCATGCCCTGAATCTCATGTCCTGAATCTCATGCCCTGAAACTCCTGCACTGAAACACCTGCCCTGAATCTCCTGCCCTGAAACTCATGCCCTGAATCTCATGCCCTGAATCTCACGCTCTGAAACTCGTGCACTGAATCTCATGACCTCAAGTTACTGCACTGAAACTCATGCCCTGAATCTCATGTCCTGAAACTCCTGCACTGAAACACCTGCCCTGAATCTCCTGCCTTTAAAATCATGACCTGAATCTCATGCCCTGAATCTCATGCTCTGAAACTCGTACACTGAATCTCATGCCCTCAAGTTCCTGCACTGAAACTCAAGCCCTGAATCTCATGCCCTGAAACTCATGCCCTGAACCTCATGCCCTGAAACTCAAGCCCTGAATCTCATGCCCTGAAACTCATGCCCTAAATCACATACCCTGAAACTCCTGCCCTGAAACTCATGCACTGAAACTCATGCCCTGAATCACATGCCCTAAAACTCATGCCCTGAATCATCTGCCCAGAAACTCATGCCCTGAATTACATGCCCTGAAATACCTGCCCTGAATCTCATGCCCTGAAACTCATGCCCTGAATCTCATGCCCTGAAAATCCTGCCCTCAAACTCATGCACTGAAAGTCATGCCCTGAATCTCATGCCTTGAAACTCCTGCCCTCAAACTCATGCACTGAAACTCATGCCCTGAATCTCATGCCCTGAAACACCTGCACTGAAACTCATGCCATGAATCTCATATCCAGAAACTCACGCCTTGAATCACATGCCCTGAAACTCCTGCCCTGAAACTCATGCCCTGAATCTCGTGCCATGAAACTCCTGCACTGAAACACCTGCCCTGAATCTCCTGCCCTGAAAATGAAGCCCTGAATCTCATGCCCTGAATCTCATGCCCTGAAACTCATGCCCTGAAACTCATGCCCTGAATCTCCTGTCCTGAAACTCATGCTCTGAATCTCATGCCCTGAATCTCATGCCCTGAAACTCCTGCACTGAAACACCTGCCCTGAATCTCCTGCCCTGAAAATCATGCCCTGAATCTCATGCCCTGAATCTCATGCTCTGAAACTCATGCCCTGAATCTCAATCCCTGAATCTCATGCCCTGAAACTCATGCCCTACATCACATACCCTGAAACTCCTGCCCTGAAACTCATGCACTGAAACTCATGCCCTGAATCACATGCCCTAAAACTCATGCCCTGAATCATCGTCCCAGAAACTCATGCCCTGAATTACATGCCCTGAAATACCTGCCCTGAATCTCATGCCCTGAAACTCATGCCCTGAATCTCATGCCCTGAAACTCCTGCCCTCAAACTCATGCACTGAACCTCATGCCCTGAATCTCATGCCTTGAAACTCCTGCCCTCAAACTGATGCACTGAAACTCATGCCCTGAATCTCATGCCCTGAAACACCTGCACTGAAACTCATGCCATGAATCTCATATCCTGAAACTCACGCCTTGAATCACATGCCCTGAAACCCCTGCCCTGAAACTCATGCCCTGAAACTCATGCCCTGAAACTCATGCCCTAAAATTCCTGCCCTGAATCATCTGCCCAGAAAATCATGCCCTGAATTACATGCCCTGAAATACCTGCCCTGAATCTCATGCCCTGAAACTCATGCCCTGAATCTCATGCCCTGAATCTCATGCCCTAAAACTCCTGCCCTGAATCATCTGCCCAGAAACTCATGCCCTGAATTACATGCCCTGAAATACCTGCCCTGAATCTCATGCCCTGAAACTCATGCCCTGAATCTCATGCCCTGAATCTCCTGCACTCAAACTCATGCCATGAATCTCATATCCTGAAACTCACGCCCTGAATTACATGCCCTGAAAATCCTGCCCTGAAACTCATGCCCTGAAACTCATGCCCTGAAACTCATGCTCTGAATCTCCTGTCCTAAAACTCATGCCCTGAATCTCATGCTCTGAATCTCATGCCCTGAAACTCCTGCACTGAAACACCTGCCCTGAATCTCCTGCCCTGAAAATCATACCCTGAATCTCATGCCCTGAATCTCATGCTCTGAAACTCATGCCCTAAATCACATACCCTGAAACTCCTGCCCTGAAACTCATGCACTCAAACTCGTGCCCTGAATCACATGCCCTAAAACTCCTGCCCTGAATCTCATGCCCTGAAACTCAAGCCCTGAATCTCATGCCCTGAAACTCATACCCTAAATCACATACCCTGAAACTACTGCCCTGAAACTCATGCACTGAAACTCATGTCCTGAATCACATGCCCTAAAATTCCTGCCCTGAATCATCTGCCCAGAAACTCATGCCCTGAATTACATGCCCTGAATCACATGCCCTAAAATTCCTGCCCTAAATCATCTGCCCAGAAACTCATGCCCTGAATTACATGCCCTGAAATACCTGCCCTGAATCTCATGCCCTGAAACTCCTGCACTGAAACACCAGCCCTGAATCTCCTGCCTTAAAAATCATGCCCTGAATCTCATGCCCTGAATCTCATGCTCTGAAACTCGTGCACTGAATCTCATGCCCTCAAGTTCCTGCACTGAAACTCATGCCCTGAATCTCATGCCCTAAAACTCATGCCCTGAACCTCATTCCCTGAAACTCAAGCCCTGAATCTCATGCCCTGAAACTCATGCCCTAAATCACATACCCTGAAACTCCTGCCCTGAAACTCATGCACTGAAACTCATGCCCTGAATCACATGCCCTAAAACTCATGCCCTGAATCATCTGCCCAGAAACTCATGCCCTGAATTACATGCCCTGAAATACCTGCCCTGAATCTCATGCCCTGAAACTCATGCCCTGAATCTCATGCCCTGAAACTCCTGCACTGAAACTCATGCCATGAATCTCATATCCTGAAACTCACGCCCTGAATTACATGCCCTGAAACTCCTGCCCTGAAACTCATGCCCTGAAACTCATACCCTGAATCTCCTGTCCTAAAACTCATGCCCTGAATCTCATGTCCTGAATCTCATGCCCTGAAACTCCTGCACTGAAACACCTGCCCTGAATCTCCTGCCCTGAAACTCATGCCCTGAATCTCATGCCCTGAATCTCACGCTCTGAAACTCGTGCACTGAATCTCATGACCTCAAGTTACTGCACTGAAACTCATGCCCTGAATCTCATGTCCTGAAACTCCTGCACTGAAACACCTGCCCTGAATCTCCTGCCTTGAAAATCATGACCTGAATCTCATGCCCTGAATCTCATGCTCTGAAACTCGTGCACTGAATCTCATGCCCTCAAGTTCCTGCACTGAAACTCATGCCCTGAATCACATGCCCTAAAATTCCTGCCCTGAATCATCTGCCCAGAAAATCATGCCCTGAATTACATGCCCTGAAATACCTGCCCTGAATCTCATGCCCTGAAACTCATGCCCTGAATCTCATGCCCTGAATCTCATGCCCTAAAACTCCTGCCCTGAATCATCTGCCCAGAAACTCATGCCCTGAATTACATGCCCTGAAATACCTGCCCTGAATCTCATGCCCTGAAACTCATGCCCTGAATCTCATGCCCTGAAACTCCTGCACTCAAACTCATGCCATGAATCTCATATCCTGAAACTCACGCCCTGAATTACATGCCCTGAAACTCCTGCCCTGAAACTCATGCCCTGAAACTCATGCCCTGAATCTCCTGCCCTAAAACTCATGCCCTGAATCTCATGCTCTGAATCTCATGCCCTGAAACTCCTGCACTGTAACACCTGCCCTGAATCTCCTGCCCTGAAAATCATACCCTGAATCTCATGCCCTGAATCTCATGCTCTGAAACTCATGCCCTAAATCACATACCCTGAAACTCCTGCCCTGAAACTCATGCACTCAAACTCGTGCCCTGAATCACATGCCCTAAAACTCCTGCCCTGAATCTAATGCCCTGAAACTCAAGCCCTGAATCTCATGCCCTGAAACTCATACCCTAAATCACATACCCTGAAACTACTGCCCTGAAACTCATGCACTGAAACTCATGCCCTGAATCACATGCCCTAAAATTCCTGCCCTGAATCATCTGCCCAGAAACTCATGCCCTGAATTACATGCCCTAAATCACATGCCCTAAAATTCCTGCCCTGAATCATCTGCCCAGAAACTCATGCCCTGAATTACATGCCCTGAAATACCTGCCCTGAATCTCATGCCCTGAAACTCATGCCCTGAATCTCATACCCTGAATCTCATGCCCTGAAACTCATGCCCTAAATCACATACCCTGAAACTCCTGCCCTGAAACTCATGCACTGAAAATCATGCCCTGAATCACATGCCCTAAAACTCATGCCCTGAATCATCTGCCCAGAAACTCATGCCCTGAATTACATGCCCCGAAATACCTGCCCTGAATCTCCTGCCCTGAAACTCATGCCCTGAATCTCATGCCCTGAAACTCCTGCACTGAAACTCATGCCATGAATCTCATATGCTGAAACTCACGCCCTGAATTACATGCCCTGAAACTCCTGCCCTGAAACTCATGCCCTGAAACTCATGCCCTGAAACTCATGCCCTGAATCTCCTGTCCTAAAACTCATGCCCTGAATCTCATGTCCTGAATCTCATGCCCTGAAACTCCTGCACTGAAACACCTGCCCTGAATCTCCTGCTCTGAAACTCATGCCCTGAATCTCATGCCCTGAATCTCAAGCTCTGAAACTCGTGCACTGAATCTCATGACCTCAAGTTACTGCACTGAAACTCATGCCCTGAATCTCATGTCCTGAAACTCCTGCACTGAAACACCTGCCCTGAATCTCCTGCCTTGAAAATCATGACCTGAATCTCATGCCCTGAATCTCATGCTCTGAAACTCGTGCACTGAATCTCATGCCCTCAAGTTCCTGCACTGAAACTCAAGCCCTGAATCTCATGCCCTGAAACTCATGCCCTGAACCTCATGCCCTGAAACTCAAGCCCTGAATCTCATGCCCTGAAACTCATGCCCTAAATCACATACCCTGAAACTCCTGCCCTGAAACTCATGCACTGAAACTCATGCCCTGAATCACATGCCCTAAAACTCATGCCCTGAATCATCTGCCCAGAAACTCATGCCCTGAATTACATGCCCTGAAATACCTGCCCTGAATCTCATGCCCTGAAACTCATGCCCTGAATCTCATGCCCAGAAACTCCTGCCCTCAAACTCATGCACTGAAACTCATGCCCTGAATCTCATGCCTTGAAACTCCTGCCCTCAAACTCATGCACTGAAACTCATGCCCTGAATCTCATGCCCTGAAACACCTGCACTGAAACTCATGCCATGAATCTCATATCCTGAAACTCACGCCTTGAATCACATGCCCTGAAACTCCTGCCCTGAAACTAATGCCCTGAAACTCATGACCTGAAACTCATGCCCTGAATCTCATGCCCTGAATCTCGTGCCCTGAAACTCCTGCACTGAAACACCTGCCTGAATCTCCTGCCCTGAAAATGAAGCCCTGAATCTCATGCCCTGAATCTCATGCCCTGAATCTCATGCCCTGAATCTCATGCTCTGAAACTCATGCCCTAAATCACATACCCTGAAACTCCTGCCCTGAAACTCATGCACTCAAACTCGTGCCCTGAATCACATGCCCTAAAACTCCTGCCCTGAATCTAATGCCCTGAAACTCAAGCCCTGAATCTCATGCCCTGAAACTCATACAATAAATCACATACCCTGAAACTACTGCCCTGAAACTCATGCACTGAAACTCATGCCCTGAATCACATGCCCTAAAATTCCTGCCCTGAATCATCTGCCCAGAAACTCATGCCCTGAATTACATGCCCTGAATCACATGCCCTAAAATTCCTGCCCTGAATCATCTGCCCAGAAACTCATGCCCTGAATTACATGAGCTGAAATACCTGCCCTGAATCTCATGCCCTGAAACTCATGCCCTGAATCTCATACCCTGAATCTCATGCCCTGAAACTCATGCCCTAAATCACATACCCTGAAACTCCTGCCCTGAAACTCAAGCACTGAAACTCATGCCCTGAATCACATGCCCTAAAACTCATGCCCTGAATCATCTGCCCAGAAACTCATGCCCTGAATTACATGCCCTGAAATACCTGCCCTGAATCTCATGCCCTGAAACTCATGCCCTGAATCTCATGCCCTGAAACTCCTGCACTGAAACTCATGCCATGAATCTCATATGCTGAAACTCACGCCCTGAATTACATGCCCTGAAACTCCTGCCCTGAAACTCATGCCCTGAAACTCATGCCCTGAAACTCATGCCCTGAATCTCCTGTCCTAAAACTCATGCCCTGAATCTCATGTCCTGAATCTCATGCCCTGAAACTCCTGCACTGAAACACCTGCCCTGAATCTCCTGCTCTGAAACTCATGCCCTGAATCTCATGCCCTGAATCTCACGCTCTGAAACTCGTGCACTGAATCTCATGACCTCAAGTTACTGCACTGAAACTCATGCCCTGAATCTCATGTCCTGAAACTCCTGCACTGAAAACACCTGCCCTGAATCTCCTGCCTTGAAAATCATGACCTGAATCTCATGCCCTGAATCTCATGCTCTGAAACTCGTGCACTGAATCTCATGCCCTCAAGTTCCTGCACTGAAACTCAAGCCCTGAATCTCATGCCCTGAATCTCATGCCCTGAACCTCATGCCCTGAAACTCAAGCCCTGAATCTCATGCCCTGAAACTCATGCCCTAAATCACATACCCTGAAACTCCTGCCCTGAAACTCATGCACTGAATCTCATGCCCTGAATCACATGCCCTAAAACTCATGCCCTGAATCATCTGCCCAGAAACTCATGCCCTGAATTACATGCCCTGAAATACCTGCCCTGAATCTCATGCCTGAAACTCATGCCCTGAATCTCATGCCAGAAACTCCTGCCCTCAAACTCATGCACTCAAACTCATGCCCTGAATCTCATGCCTTGAAATTCCTGCCCTCAAACTCATGCACTGAAACTCATGCCCTGAATCTCATGCCCTGAAACACCCCTGCACTGAAACTCATGCCATGAATCTCATATCCTGAAACTCACGCCTTGAATCACATGCCCTGAAACTCCTGCCCTGAAACTAATGCCCTGAAACTCATGCCCTGAAACTCATGCCCTGAATCTCATGCCCTGAATCTCGTGCCCTGAAACTCCTGCACTGAAACACCTGCCCTGAATCTCCTGCCCTGAAAATGAAGCCCTGAATCTCATGCCCTGAATCTCATGCCCTGAAACTCATGCCCTGAAACTCATGCCCTGAATCTCCTGTCCTGAAACTCATGCCCTGAATCTAATGCCCTGAATCTCATGCCCTGAAACTCCTGCACTGAAACACCGGCCCTGAATCTCCTGCCCTGAAAATCATGCCCTGAATCTCATGCCCTGAATCTCATGCTCTGAAACTCATGCCCTGAATCTCAAGCCCTGAATCTCATGCCCTGAAACTCATGCCCTACATCACATACCCTGAAACTCCTGCCCTGAAACTCATGCACTGAAACTCATGCCCTGAATCTCCTGTCCTAAAACTCATGCCCTGAATCTCATGTCCTGAATCTCATGCCCTGAAACTCCTGCACTGAAACACCTGCCCTGAATCTCCTGCCCTGAAACTCATGCCCTGAATCTCATGCCCTGAATCTCACGCTCTGAAACTCGTGCACTGAATCTCATGACCTCAAGTTACTGCACTGAAACTCATGCCCTGAATCTCATGTCCTGAAACTCCTGCACTGAAACACCTGCCCTGAATCTCCTGCCTTGAAAATCATGACCTGAATCTCATGCCCTGAATCTCATGCTCTGAAACTCGTGCACTGAATCTCATGCCCTCAAGTTCCTGCACTGAAACTCATGCCCTGAATCACATGCCCTAAAATTCCTGCCCTGAATCATCTGCCCAGAAAATCATGCCTGAATTACATGCCCTGAAATACCTGCCCTGAATCTCATGCCCTGAAACTCATGCCCTGAATCTCATGCCCTGAATCTCATGCCCTAAAACTCCTGCCCTGAATCATCTGCCCAGAAACTCATGCCCTGAATTACATGCCTGAAATACCTGCCCTGAATCTCATGCCCTGAAACTCATGCCCTGAATCTCATGCCCTGAAACTCCTGCACTCTAACTCATGCCATGAATCTCATATCCTGAAACTCACGCCCTGAATTACATGCCTGAAACTCCTGCCCTGAAACTCATGCCCTGAAACTCATGCCCTGAAACTCATGCCCTGAATCTCCTGCCCTAAAACTCATGCCCTGAATCTCATGCTCTGAATCTCATGCCCTGAAACTCCTGCACTGAAACACCTGCCCTGAATCTCCTGCCCTGAAAATCATACCCTGAATCTCATGCCCTGAATCTCATGCTCTGAAACTCATGCCCTAAATCACATACCCTGAAACTCCTACCCTGAAACTCATGCACTCAAACTCGTGCCCTGAATCACATGCCCTAAAACTCCTGCCCTGAATCTAATGCCCTGAAACTCAAGCCTGAATCTCATGCCCTGAAACTCATACCCTAAATCACATACCCTGAAACTACTGCCCTGAAACTCATGCACTGAAACTCATGCCCTGAATCACATGCCCTAAAATTCCTGCCCTGAATCATCTGCCCAGAACTCATGCCCTGAATTACATGCCCTGAACCACATGCCCTAAAATTCCTGCCTGAATCATCTGCCAGAACTCATGCCCTGAATTACATGCCCTGAAATACCTGCCCTGAATCTCATGCCCTGAAACTCATGCCCTGAATCTCATACCCTGAATCTCATGCCCTGAAACTCCTGCACTGAAACACCAGCCCTGAATCTCCTGCCTTAAAAATCATGCCCTGAATCTCATGCCCTGAATCTCATGCTCTGAACCTCATTCCCTGAAACTCAAGCCCTGAATCTCATGACCTGAAACTCATGCCCTAAATCACATACCCTGAAACTCCTGCCCTGAAACCCATGCACTGAAACTCATGCCCTGAATCACATGCCCTAAAACTCATGCCCTGAATCATCTGCCCAGAAACTCATGCCCTGAATTACATGCCCTGAAATACCTGCCCTGAATCTCATGCCCTGAAACTCATGCCCTGAATCTCATGCCCTGAAACTCCTGCACTCAAACTCATGCCCTGAATCTCATGCCTTGAAATTCTGCCCTCAAACTCATGCACTGAAACTCATGCCCTGAATCTCATGCCCTGAAACACCTGCACTGAAACTCATGCCATGAATCTCATATCCTGAAACTCACGCCTTGAATCACATGCCCTGAAACTCCTGCCCTGAAACTAATGCCCTGAACTCATGCCCTGAAACTCATGCCCTGAATCTCATGCCCTGAATCTCGTGCCCTGAAACTCCTGCACTGAAACACCTGCCCTGAATCTCCTGCCCTGAAAATGAAGCCCTGAATCTCATGCCCTGAATCTCATGCCTGAAACTCATGCCCTGAAACTCATGCCCTGAATCTCCTGTCCTGAAACTCATGCCCTGAATCTAATGCCCTGAATCTCATGCCCTGAAACTCCTGCACTGAAACACCGGCCCTGAATCTCCTGCCCTGAAAATCATGCCCTGAATCTCATGCCCTGAATCTCATGCTCTGAAACTCATGCCCTGAATCTCAAGCCCTGAATCTCATGCCCTGAAACTCATGCCCTACATCACATACCCTGAAACTCCTGCCCTGAAACTCATGCACTGAAACTCATGCCCTGAATCTCCTGTCCTAAAACTCATGCCCTGAATCTCATGTCCTGAATCTCATGCCCTGAAACTCCTGCACTGAAACACCTGCCCTGAATCTCCTGCCCTGAAACTCATGCCCTGAATCTCATGCCCTGAATCTCACGCTCTGAAACTCGTGCACTGAATCTCATGACCTCAAGTTACTGCACTGAAACTCATGCCCTGAATCTCATGTCCTGAAACTCCTGCACTGAAACACCTGCCCTGAATCTCCTGCCTTGAAAATCATGACCTGAATCTCATGCCCTGAATCTCATGCTCTGAAACTCGTGCACTGAATCTCATGCCCTCAAGTTCCTGCACTGAAACTCATGCCCTGAATCACATGCCCTAAAATTCCTGCCCTGAATCATCTGCCCAGAAAATCATGCCCTGAATTACATGCCCTGAAATACCTGCCCTGAATCTCATGCCCTGAAACTCATGCCCTGAATCTCATGCCCTGAATCTCATGCCCTAAAACTCCTGCCCTGAATCATCTGCCCAGAAACTCATGCCCTGAATTACATGCCCTGAAATACCTGCCCTGAATCTCATGCCCTGAAACTCATGCCCTGAATCTCATGCCCTGAAACTCCTGCACTCTAACTCATGCCATGAATCTCATATCCTGAAACTCACGCCCTGAATTACATGCCCTGAAACTCCTGCCCTGAAACTCATGCCCTGAAACTCATGCCCTGAAACTCATGCCCTGAATCTCCTGCCCTAAAACTCATGCCCTGAATCTCATGCTCTGAATCTCATGCCCTGAAACTCCTGCACTGAAACACCTGCCCTGAATCTCCTGCCCTGAAAATCATACCCTGAATCTCATGCCCTGAATCTCATGCTCTGAAACTCATGCCCTAAATCACATACCCTGAAACTCCTACCTGAAACTCATGCACTCAAACTCGTGCCCTGAATCACATGCCCTAAAACTCCTGCCCTGAATCTAATGCCCTGAAACTCAAGCCCTGAATCTCATGCCCTGAAACTCATACCCTAAATCACATACCCTGAAACTACTGCCCTGAAACTCATGCACTGAAACTCATGCCCTGAATCACATGCCCTAAAATTCCTGCCCTGAATCATCTGCCCAGAAACTCATGCCCTGAATTACATGCCCTGAACCACATGCCCTAAAATTCCTGCCCTGAATCATCTGCCCAGAAACTCATGCCCTGAATTACATGCCCTGAAATACCTGCCCTGAATCTCATGCCCTGAAACTCATGCCCTGAATCTCATACCCTGAATCTCATGCCCTGAAACTCCTGCACTGAAACACCAGCCCTGAATCTCCTGCCTTAAAAATCATGCCCTGAATCTCATGCCCTGAATCTCATGCTCTGAACCTCATTCCCTGAAACTCAAGCCCTGAATCTCATGACCTGAAACTCATGCCCTAAATCACATACCCTGAAACTCCTGCCCTGAAACCCATGCACTGAAACTCATGCCCTGAATCACATGCCCTAAAACTCATGCCCTGAATCATCTGCCCAGAAACTCATGCCCTGAATTACATGCCCTGAAATACCTGCCCTGAATCTCATGCCCTGAAACTCATGCCCTGAATCTCATGCCCTGAAACTCCTGCACTGAAACTCATGCCATGAATCTCATATCCTGAAACTCACGCCCTGAATTACATGCCCTGAAACTCCTGCCCTGAAACTCATGCCCTGAAACTCATGCCCTGAATCTCCTGTCCTAAAACTCATGCCCTGAATCTCATGTCCTGAATCTCATGCCCTGAAACTCCTGCACTGAAACACCTGCCCTGAATCTCCTGCTCTGAAACTCATGCCCTGAATCTCATGCCCTGAATCTCACGCTCTGAAACTCGTGCACTGAATCTCATGACCTCAAGTTACTGCACTGAAAATCATGCCCTGAATCTCATGTCCTGAAACTCCTGCACTGAAACACCTGCCCTGAATCTCCTGCCTTGAAAATCATGACCTGAATCTCATGCCCTGAATCTCATGCTCTGAAACTCGTGCACTGAATCTCATGCCCTCAAGTTCCTGCACTGAAACTCAAGCCCTGAATCTCATGCCCTGAAACTCATGCCCTGAACCTCATGCCCTGAAACTCAAGCCCTGAATCTCATGCCCTGAAACTCATGCCCTAAATCACATACCCTGAAACTCCTGCCCTGAAACTCATGCACTGAAACTCATGCCCTGAATCACATGCCCTAAAACTCATGCCCTGAATCATCTGCCTAGAAACTCATGCCCTGAATTACATGCCCTGAAATACCTGCCCTGAATCTCATGCCCTGAAACTCATGCCCTGAATCTCATGCCCAGAAACTTCTGCCCTCAAACTCATGGACTGAAACTCATGCCCTGAATCTCATGCCTTGAAACTCCTGCCCTCAAACTCATGCACTGAAACTCATGCCCTGAATCTCATGCCCTGAAACACCTGCACTGAAACTCATGCCATGAATCTCATATCCTGAAACTCACGCCTTGAATCACATGCCCTGAAACTCCTGCCCTGAAACTAATGCCCTGAAACTCATGCCCTGAAACTCATGCCCTGAATCTCATGCCCTGAATCTCGTGCCCTGAAACTCCTGCACTGAAACACCTGCCCTGAATCTCCTGCCCTGAAAATGAAGCCCTGAATCTCATGCCCTGAATCTCATGCCCTGAAACTCATGCCCTGAAACTCATGCCCTGAATCTCCTGTCCTGAAACTCATGCCCTGAATCTAATGCCCTGAATCTCATGCCCTGAAACTCCTGCACTGAAACACCTGCCCTGAATCTCCTGCCCTGAAAATCATGCCCTCAATCTCATGCCCTGAATCTCATCCTCTGAAACTCATGCCCTGAATCTCAAGCCCTGAATCTCATGCCCTGAAACTCATGCCCTACATCACATACCCTGAAACTCCTGCCCTGAAACTCATGCACTGAAACTCATGCCCTGAATCACATGCCCTAAAACTCATGCCCTGAATTACATGCCCTGGAATACCTGCCCTGAATCTCATGCCCTGAAACTCATGCCCTGAATCTCCTGCCCTGAAAATCATACCCTGAATCTCATGCCCTGAATCTCATGCTCTGAAACTCATGCCCTAAATCACATTCCCTGAAACCCCTGCCCTGAAACTCATGCACTCAAACTCGTGCCCTGAATCACATGCCCTAAAACTCCTGCACTGAATCTCATGCCCTGAAACTCAAGCCCTGAATCTCATGCCCTGAAACTCATACCCTAAATCACATACCCTGAAACTACTGCCCTGAAAGTCATGCACTGAAACTCATGCCCTGAATCACATGCCCTAATATTCCTGCCCTGAATCATCCGCCCAGAAACTCATGCCCTGAATTACATGCCCTGAATCACATACCCTAAAATTCCTGTCCTGAATCATCTGCCAAGAAACTCATGCCCTAAATTACATGCCCTGAAATACCTGCCCTGAATCTCATGCCCTGAAACTCATGCCCTGAATCTCATGCTCTGAATCTCATACCCTGAATCTCATGCCCTGAAACTCCTGCACTGAAACACCAGCCCTGAATCTCCTGCCTTAAAAATCATGCCCTGAATCTCATGCCCTGAATCTCATGCTCTGAAACTCGTGCACTGAATCTCATGCCCTCAAGTTCCTGCACTGAAACTCATGCCCTGAATCTCATGCCCTGAAACTCATGCCCTGAACCTCATTCCCTGAAACTCAAGCCCTGAATCTCATGCCCTGAAACTCATGCCCTAAATCACATACCCTGAAACTCCTGCCCTGAATCTCATGCACTGAAACTCATGCCCTGAATCACATGCCCTAAAACTCATGCCCTGAATCATCTGCCCAGAAACTCATGCCCTGAATTACATGCCCTGAAATACCTGCCCTGAATCTCATGCCCTGAAACTCATGCCCTGAAACTCATGCCCTGAAACTCATGCCCTGAATCTCCTGTCCTAAAACTCATGCCCTGAATCTCATGTCCTAAATCTCATGCCCTGAAACTCCTGCACTGAAACACCTGCCCTGAATCTCCTGCCCTGAAACTCATGCACTGAATCTCATGCCCTGAATCTCACGCTCTGAAACTCGTGCACTGAATCTCATGACCTCAAGTTACTGCACTGAAACTCATGCCCTGAATCTCATGTCCTGAAACTCCTGCACTGAAACACCTGCCCTGAATCTCCTGCCTTGAAAATCATGACCTGAATCTCATGCCCTGAATCTCATGCTCTGAAACTCGTGCACTGAATCTCATGCCCTCAAGTTCCTGCACTGAAACTCAAGCCCTGAATCTCATGCCCTGAAACTCATGCCCTGAACCTCATGCCCTGAAACTCAAGCCCTGAATCTCATGCCCTGAAACTCATGCCCTAAATCACATACCCTGAAACTCCTGCCCTGAAACTCATGCACTGAAACTCATGCCCTGAATCACATGCCCTAAAACTCATGCCCTGAATCATCTGCCCAGAAACTCATGCCCTGAATTACATGCCCTGAAATACCTGCCCTGAATCTCATGCCCTGAAACTCATGCCCTGAATCTCATGCCCAGAAACTCCTGCCCTCAAACTCATGCACTGAAACTCATGCCCTGAATCTCATGCCTTGAAACTCCTGCCCTCAAACTCATGCACTGAAACTCATGCCCTGAATCTCATGCCCTGAATCTCGAGCCCTGAAACTCCTGCACTGAAACACCTGCCCTGAATCTCCTGCCCTGAAAATGAAGCCCTGAATCTCATGCCCTGATTCTCATGCCCTGAAACTCATGCCCTGAAACTCATGCCCTGAATCTCCTGTCCTGAAACTCATGCCCTGAATCTAATGCCCTGAATCTCATGCCCTGAACCTCCTGCACTGAAACACCTGCCCTGAATCTCAAGCCCTGAATCTCATGCCCTGAAACTCATGCCCTACATCACATACCCTGAAACTCCTGCCCTGAAACTCATGCACTGAAACTCATGCCCTGAATCACATGCCCTAAAACTCATGCCCTGAATCATCTGCCCAGAAACTCATGCCGTGAATTACATGCCCTAGAATACCTGCCCTGAATCTCATGCCCTGAAACTCATGCCCTGAATCTCCTGCACTGAAAATCATACCCTGAATCTCATGCCCTGAATCTCATGCTCTGAAACTCATGCCCTAAATCACATACCCTGAAACTCCTGCCCTGAAACTCATGCACTCAAACTCGTGCCCTGAATCACATGCCCTAAAACTCCTGCACTGAATCTCATGCCCTGAAACTCAAGCCCTGAATCTCATGCCCTGAAACTCATACCCTAAATCACATACCCTGAAACTACTGCCCTGAAAGTCATGCACTGAAACTCATGCCCTGAATCACATGCCCTAAAATTCCTGCCCTGAATCATCTGCCCAGAAACTCATGACCTGAATTACATGCCCTGAATCACATACCCTAAAATTCCTGCCCTGAATCATCTGCCAAGAAACTCATGCCCTGAATTACATGCCCTGAAATACCTGCCCTGAATCTCATGCCCTGAAACTCATGCCCTGAATCTCATGCCCTGAACCTCATGCCCTGAAACTCCTGCACTGAAACACCAGCCCTGAATCTCCTGCCTTGAAAATCATGCCCTGAATCTCATGCCCTGAATCTCATGCTCTGAAACTCGTGCACTGAATCTCATGCCCTCAAGTTCCTGCACTGAAACTCATGCCCTGAATCTCATGCCCTGAAACTCATGCCCTGAACCTCATGCCCTGAAACTCAAGCCCTGAATCTCATGCCCTGAAACTCCTGCCCTGAAACTCATGCACTGAAACTCATGCCCTGAATCACATGCCCTAAAACTCATGCCCTGAATCATCTGCCCAGAAACTCATGCCCTGAATTACATGCCCTGAAATACCTGCCCTGAATCTCATGCTCTGAAACACATGCCCTGAATCTCATGCCCTGAAACTCCTGCACTGAAACTCATGCCATGAATCTCATATCCTGAAACTCACGCCCTGAATTACATGCCCTGAAACTCCTGCCCTGAAACTCCTGCCCTGAATCTCCTGCCCTGAAACTCATGCCCTGAATCACATGCCCTGAATCTCACGCTCTGAAACTCGTGCACTGAATCTCATGACCTCAAGTTACTGCACTGAAACTCAAGCCCTGAATCTCATGCCCTGAAACTCATGCCCTGAACCTCATGCCCTGAAACTCAAGCCCTGAATCTCATGCCCTTAAACTCATGCCCTAAATCACATACCCTGAAACTCCTGCCCTGAAACTCATGCACTGAAACTCATGCCCTGAATCACATGCCCTAAAACTCATGCCCTGAATCATCTGCCCAGAAACTCATGCCCTGAATTACATGCCCTGAAATACCTGCCCTGAATCTCATGCCCTGAAACTCATGACCTGAATCTCATGCCCTGAAACTCCTGCCCTCAAACTCATGCACTGAAACTCATGCCCTGAATCTCATGCCTTGAAACTCCTGCCCTCAAACTCATGCACTGAAACTCATGCCCTGAATCTCATGCCCTGAAACACCTGCACTGAAACTCATGCCATGAATCTCATATCCTGAAACTCACGCCTTGAATCACATGCCCTGAAACTCCTGCCCTGAAACTCATGCCCTGAAACTCATGCCCTGAAACTCATGCCCGGAATCTCATGCCCTGAATCTCATGCCCTGAAACTCATACCCTAAATCACATACCCTGAAACTACTGCCCTGAAAGTCATGCACTGAAACTCATGCCCTGAATCACATGCCCTAAAATTCCTGCCCTGAATCATCTGCCCAGAAACTCATGACCTGAATTACATGCCCTGAATCACATACCCTAAAATTCCTGCCCTGAATCATCTGCCAAGAAACTCATGCCCTGAATTACATGCCCTGAAATACCTGCCCTGAATCTCATGCCCTGAAACTCATGCCCTGAATCTCATGCCCTGAACCTCATGCCCTGAAACTCCTGCACTGAAACACCAGCCCTGAATCTCCTGCCTTGAAAATCATGCCCTGAATCTCATGCTCTGAAACTCGTGCACTGAATCTCATGCCCTCAAGTTCCTGCACTGAATCTCATGCCCTGAATCTCATGCCCTGAAACTCATGCCCTGAACCTCATGCCCTTAAACTCAAGCCCTGAATCTCATGCCCTGAAACTCCTGCCCTGAAACTCATGCACTGAAACTCATGCCCTGAATCACATGCCCTAAAACTCATGCCCTGAATCATCTGCCCAGAAACTCATGCCCTGAATTACATGCCCTGAAATACCTGCCCTGAATCTCATGCTCTGAAACACATGCCCTGAATCTCATGCCCTGAAACTCCTGCACTGAAACTCATGCCATGAATCTCATATCCTGAAACTCACGCCCTGAATTACATGCCCTGAAACTCCTGCCCTGAAACTCCTGCCCTGAATCTCCTGCCCTGAAACTCATGCCCTGAATCACATGCCCTGAATCTCACGCTCTGAAACTCGTGCACTGAATCTCATGACCTCAAGTTACTGCACTGAAACTCAAGCCCTGAATCTCATGCCCTGAAACTCATGCCCTGAACCTCATGCCCTGAAACTCAAGCCCTGAATCTCATGCCCTTAAACTCATGCCCTAAATCACATACCCTGAAACTCCTGCCCTGAAACTCATGCACTGAAACTCATGCCCTGAATCACATGCCCTAAAACTCATGCCCTGAATCATCTGCCCAGAAACTCATGCCCTGAATTACATGCCCTGAAATACCTGCCCTGAATCTCATGCCCTGAAACTCATGCCCTGAATCTCATGCCCTGAAACTCCTGCCCTCAAACTCATGCACTGAAACTCATGCCCTGAATCTCATGCCTTGAAACTCCTGCCCTCAAACTCATGCACTGAAACTCATGCCCTGAATCTCATGCCCTGAAACACCTGCACTGAAACTCATGCCATGAATCTCATATCCTGAAACTCACGCCTTGAATCACATGCCCTGAAACTCCTGCCCTGAAACTCATGCCCTGAAACTCATGCCCTGAAACTCATGCCCGGAATCTCATGCCCTGAATCTCGTGCCATGAAACTCCTGCACTGAAACACCTGCCCTGAATCTCCTGCCCTGAAAATGAAGCCCTGAATCTCATGCCCTGAATCTCATGCCCTGAAACTCATGCCCTGAAACTCATGCCCTGAATCTCCTGTCCTGAAACTCATGCCCTGAATCTCATGCCCTGAATCTCATGCACTGAAACTCCTGCACTGAAACACCTGCCCTGAATCTCCTGCCCTGAAAATCATGCCCTGAATCTCATGCCCTGAATCTCATGCTCTGAAACTCATGCCCTGAATCTCAAGCCCTGAATCTCATGCCCTGAAACTCATGCCCTACATCACATACCCTGAAACTCCTGCCCTGAAACTCATGCACTGAAACTCATGCCCTGTATCACATGCCCTAAAACTCATGCCCTGAATCATCTGCCCAGAAACTCATGCCCTCAATTATATGCCCTGAAATACCTGCCCTGAATCTCATGCCCTGAAACTCATGCCCTGAATCTCATGCCCTGAAACTCCTGCCCTCAAACTCATGCACTGAAACTCATGCCCTGAATCTCATGCCTTGAAACTCGTGCCCTCAAACTCATGCACTGAAACTCATGCCCTGAATCTCATGCCCTGAAACACCTGCACTGAAACTCATGCCATGAATCTCATATCCTGAAACTCACGCCTTGAAACTCATGCCCTGAATCTCCTGTCCTGAAACTCATGCCCTGAATCTCATGCCCTGAATCTCATGCCCTGAAACTCCTGCACTGAAACACCTGCCCTGAATCTCCTGCCCTGAAAATCATGCCCTGAATCTCATGCCCTGAATCTCATGCTCTGAAACTCATGCCCTGAATCTCATGCCCTGAAACTCCTGCACTGAAACTCATGCCATGAATCTCATATCCTGAAACTCACGCCCTGAATCACATGCCCTGAAACTCCTGCCCGGAAACTCATGCCCTGAAACTCATGCCCTGAATTTCCTGTCCTGAAACTCATGCCCTGAATCTCATATCCTGAAACTCACGCCTTGAATCACATGCCCTGAAACTCCTGCCCTGAAACTAATGCCCTGAAACTCATGCCCTGAAACTCATGCCCTGAATCTCATGCCCTGAATCTCGTGCCCTGAAACTCCTGCACTGAAACACCTGCCCTGAATCTCCTGCCCTGAAAATGAAGCCCTGAATCTCATGCCCTGAATCTCATGCCCTGAAACTCATGCCCTGAAACTCATGCCCTGAATCTCCTGTCCTGAAACTCATGCCCTGAATCTAATGCCCTGAATCTCATGCCCTGAAACTCCTGCACTGAAACACCGGCCCTGAATCTCCTGCCCTGAAAATCATGCCCTGAATCTCATGCCCTGAATCTCATGCTCTGAAACTCATGCCCTGAATCTCAAGCCCTGAATCTCATGCCCTGAAACTCATGCCCTACATCACATACCCTGAAACTCCTGCCCTGAAACTCATGCACTGAAACTCATGCCCTGAATCTCCTGTCCTAAAACTCATGCCCTGAATCTCATGTCCTGAATCTCATGCCCTGAAACTCCTGCACTGAAACACCTGCCCTGAATCTCCTGCCCTGAAACTCATGCCCTGAATCTCATGCCCTGAATCTCACGCTCTGAAACTCGTGCACTGAATCTCATGACCTCAAGTTACTGCACTGAAACTCATGCCCTGAATCTCATGTCCTGAAACTCCTGCACTGAAACACCTGCCCTGAATCTCCTGCCTTGAAAATCATGACCTGAATCTCATGCCCTGAATCTCATGCTCTGAAACTCGTGCACTGAATCTCATGCCCTCAAGTTCCTGCACTGAAACTCATGCCCTGAATCACATGCCCTAAAATTCCTGCCCTGAATCATCTGCCCAGAAAATCATGCCCTGAATTACATGCCCTGAAATACCTGCCCTGAATCTCATGCCCTGAAACTCATGCCCTGAATCTCATGCCCTGAATCTCATGCCCTAAAACTCCTGCCCTGAATCATCTGCCCAGAAACTCATGCCCTGAATTACATGCCCTGAAATACCTGCCCTGAATCTCATGCCCTGAAACTCATGCCCTGAATCTCATGCCCTGAAACTCCTGCACTCTAACTCATGCCATGAATCTCATATCCTGAAACTCACGCCCTGAATTACATGCCCTGAAACTCCTGCCCTGAAACTCATGCCCTGAAACTCATGCCCTGAAACTCATGCCCTGAATCTCCTGCCCTAAAACTCATGCCCTGAATCTCATGCTCTGAATCTCATGCCCTGAAACTCCTGCACTGAAACACCTGCCCTGAATCTCCTGCCCTGAAAATCATACCCTGAATCTCATGCCCTGAATCTCATGCTCTGAAACTCATGCCCTAAATCACATACCCTGAAACTCCTACCCTGAAACTCATGCACTCAAACTCGTGCCCTGAATCACATGCCCTAAAACTCCTGCCCTGAATCTAATGCCCTGAAACTCAAGCCCTGAATCTCATGCCCTGAAACTCATACCCTAAATCACATACCCTGAA
>NW_027277680.1:0-25707 GCF_030028105.1 Mobula birostris
CCAATCTGTCTGCATAATACCAGTGTCGTTCTCCCCATCAATCTAGATAAAACCAGTGCCGTCGTACCCAACGAACTGGATAAAACCAGTGCCATCCTCGCCATCTAACTACATAATACCAGTGCTGTCCTCTCCATCTCTCTACATAAAACCAGTGCCATCTTCCTCATCTATCTGCATCAGACTATTGACTTCCTACCCATCTATCTACATAAAACCAGTGCCATCCTCATATCTATCTACATAAAACCAGTGCCGTCCTCCCCATCTATCTACATAAAACCAGTGCCATCCTACCCATCTATCTACATAAAACCAGTGCCGTCCTCCCCATCTATCTACATAAAACCAGTCCTGTCCTCTGCATCTCTCTACATAAAACCAGTGCCACCCTACCCATCTATATACATAATACCAGTGCCGTATTCTCCATCTCTCTCATAAAACCAGTACCGTCCTCCCCATCTGTCTGCATAAAACCAGTGTCGTTCTCCCCATCAATCTAGATAAAACCAGTGCCGTCGTACCCAACGAACTAGATAAAACCAGTGCCATCCTCCCCATCTAACTACATAATACCAGTGCCGTCCTCTCCATCTCTCTACATAAAACCAGTGCCATCTTCCTCATCTATCTGCATAAGACCATTACCGTCCTACCCATCTATCTACATAAATGCAGTGCCGTGCTGCTGATCCATCAACATAAAACCAGTGTCGTCCTCCCCATCAATCTACATAAAACCAGTGCAGTCCACCCCATCTATATACGTAAAACCAGTGCCCGTTCTCTCCATCTCTCTACATGAATCCAGTGCCGTCCTCCATATCTCTCTACATCAAACCAGTGCCATCCTACTCATCTATCTACATAAAACTAGTGCCGTCCTACTGATCCATCAACATAAAACCAGTGCCGTCCCACCCATCTCTCTATATCAAACCAGTGCCACCCTACACATCTATATACATAATACCTGTGCCGTACCCTCCATCTCTCTCATAAAACCAGTACCTTCCTCCCCATCTGTCTGCCTAAAACCAGTGTCGTCCTCCCCATCTATCTAGATAAAACCAGTGCCGTCGTACCCAACGAACTAGATAAAACCAGCGCCTTCCTCCCCATCTAAGTACATAAAACCAGTGCCATCTTCCTCATCTATCTACATAAGACCCTTGCCATCCTACACATCTATATACATAATACCAGTGCCGTACTCTCCATCTCTCTACATGAATCCAGTGCCGTCCTCCACATCTCTCTACATAAAACCAGTGCAATCTTACCCATCTATATACATAATACCAGTGACGTACTCTCCATCTCTCTACATGGATCCAGTGCCGTCCTCCACATCTCTCTACATAAAACCAGTGCCATCTTACCCATCTAACTACATAAAAGCAGTGCCGCACTCCCCAACTAAGTACAAAAATCCAGTGTCATCCTCCCCATCTATCTACATAAAACCAGTGCCATCCTACCCATCTATCTACATAAAACCAGTGCCGTCCTCCCCATCTATCTACATAAAACCAGTCCTGTCCTCTGCATCTCGCTACATAAAACCAGTGCCACCCTACCCATCTATATACATAATACCAGTGCCGTACTCTCCATCTCTCTCATAAAACCAGTACCGTCCTCCCCATCTGTCTGCATAAAACCAGTGTCGTCCTCCCAATCAATCTAGATAAAACCAGTGCCGTCGTACACAACGAACTAGATAAAACCAGTGCCAACCTCCCCATCTAACTACATAATACCAGTGCCGTCCTCTCCATCTCTCTACATAAAACCAGTGCCATCTTCCTCATCTATCTGCTTAAGACCATTGCCGTCCCACCCATCTATCTACATAAAACCAGTGCCGTGCTACTGATCCCTCAACATAAAACCAGTGCCATCCTCATATCTATCTACATAAAACCAGTGCCGTCCTCCCCATCTATCTACATAAAACCAGTGCCATCCTACCCATCTATCTACATAAAACCAGTGCCGTCTTCCCCATCTATCTACATAAAACCAGTCCTGTCCTCTGCATCTCTCTACATAAAACCAGTGCCACCCTACCCATCTATATACATAATACCAGTGCCGTACTCTCCATCTCTCTCATAAAACCAGTACCGTCCTCCCCATCTGTCTGCATAAAACCAGTGTCGTTCTCCCCATCAATCCAGATAAAACCAGTGCCGTCGTACCCAACGAACTAGATAAAACCAGTGCCATCCTCCCCATCTAACTACATAATACCAGTGCCGTCCTCTCCATCTCTCTACATAAAACCAGTGCCATCTTCCTCATCTATCTGCATAAGACCATTACCGTCCTACCCATCTATCTACATAAATGCAGTGCCGTGCTACTGATCCATCAACATAAAACCAGTGTCGTCCTCCCCATCAATCTACATAAAACCAGTGCCATCCTTTTCATCTCTCTACATAATACCAGTGCCGTCCTCCCCATCTAACTACATAAAACAAGTGCCATCCTCCCTCTCTATCTACGTAAAACCAGTGCCGTCCTCCCCATCTATCTGCATAAAAGCAGTGCCGTGCTACTGATCCATCAACATAAAACCAGTGTCGTCCTCCCCATCTATCTACATAAAACCAGTGCCCGTTCTCTCCATCTCTCTACATGAATCCAGTGCCGTCCTCCACATCTCTCTACATCAAACCAGTGCCATCCTACTCATCTATCTACATAAAACCAGTGCCGTCCTACTGATCCATCAACATAAAACCAGTGCCGTCCCACCCATCTATCTACATAAAACCAGTGCCACCCTACACATCTATATACATAATACCAGTGCCGTACCCACCATCTCTCTCATAAAACCAGTACCGTCCTCCCCATCTGTCTGCATAAAACCAGTGTCGTCCTCCCCATCAATCTAGATAAAACCAGTGCCGTCCTCTCTATCTCTCTACATAAAACCAGTGCCGTCCTACCCATCTATCTACATAAAACCAGTGTCGTCCACCCCTTCTATCTACATAAAATCAGTGCCATCCTACTCATCTATCTGCTTAAGACCATTGCCGTCGTACCCATCTATCTACATAAAACCAGTGCCGTGCTAATGATCCATCAACATAAAACCAGTGTCGTCCTCCCCATCTATCTACAGAAAAACAGTGCCGTCCTCCCCATCTATCTAAATAAAACTAGTGCCATCCTTTCCATCTCTCTACATAATACCAGTGCCGTCCTCCCCATCTGACTACATAAAACAAGTGCCGTCCTCCCCATCTATCTACATTAAATCAGTGCCATCCTACTCATCTATCTACATAAAACCAGTGCCATCCTCCCCATCTATCTACATAAAACCAGTGCCGTCCTCTCCATCTCTCTACATAAAACCAGTGCCATCTTCCTCATCTATCTGCATAAAACCAGTGTCGTCCTCCCCATCAATCTAGATAAAACCAGTGCCGTCGTACCCAACGAACTCGATAAAACCAGTGCCATCCTCCCCATCTAACTACATAATACCAGTTCCGTCCTCTCCATCTCTCTACATAAAACCAGTGCCATCTTCCTCATCTATCTGCATAAGACCATTGCCGTCGTACCCACCTATCTACATAAAACCAGTGCCGTGCTACTGATCCATCAACATAAAACCAGTGTCGTCCTCCCCAACTATCTACATGAAACCAGTGCAGTCCACCCCTTCTATCTACATAAAACCAGTGCCCGTTCTCTCCATCTCTCTACATGAATCCAGTGCCGTCCTCCACATCTATCTACATAAAACCAGTGCCATCCTACTCATCTATCTACATAAAACCAGTGCCGTCCTACTGATCCATCAACATAAAACCAGTGCCATCCACCCCATCTCTCTAAATAAAACCAGTGCCCTCCTACCCGTCTAACTACATAAAACCACTGCCGTCCTCCTCATCTATCTACATAAAACCAGTGCCCTCCTACCCGTCTAACTACATAAAACCACTGCCATCCTCCTCATCTATCTACATAAAACCAGTGCCGTCCTACCCATCTATATACATAATACCATTGCCGTCCTACCCATCTATATACATAAAACCAGTGCCGTCCTCTCGATCTCTCTACATAAAACCACTTTTGTCCTCCCCATCTATCTACATAAAACCAGTGCCGTCCTACCCATCTATCTACGTAAAACCAGTGCCGTCCTCCACATCTAACTACATAATACCAGTGCCGTCCTCTCCATCTCTCTACATAAAACCAGTGCCATCTTCCTCATCTATCTACATAAGACCATTGCCGTCCTACCTATCTATCTACATAAAACCAGTGCCGTGCTACTGATCCATCAACATAAAACCAGTGCCATCCACCCCATCTCTCGAAATAAAACCAGTGCCGTCCTACCCATCCGTCTACATAAAACCAGTGCCATCCTACCCATCTAACTGCATAAAACCTGTGCCGTCCTCCCCATCTGTCTGCATAAAACCAGTGTCGTTCTCCCCATCAATCTAGATAAAACCAGTGCCGTCGTACCCAACAAACTAGATAAAACCAGTGCCATCCTTGCCATCTAACTACATAATACCAGTGCCGTCCTCTCCATCTCTCTGCATAAAACCAGTGCCATCTTCCTCATCTATCTGCATAAGACTATTGCCGTCCTACCCATCAATCTACATAAAACCAGTGCCGTCCTACTAATCCATCAACATAAAACCAGTGCCGTCCCACCCATCTATCTACATAAAACCAGTGCCACCCTACACATCTATATACATAATACCTGTGCCGTATCCTCCATCTCTCTCATAAAACCAGTAAAGTCCTCCCCATCTGTCTGCATAAAACCAGTGTCGTCCTCCCCATCTATCTAGATAAAACCAGTGCCATCGTACCCAACGAACTAGATAAAACCAGCGCCTTCCTCCCCATCTAACTACATAATACCAGTGCCGTCCTCTCCATCTCTCTACATAAAACCAGTGCCATCTTACCTTTCTAACTACATAAAACCAGTGCCGTCCTCCCCAACTAAGTACAAAAAACCAGTATCATCCTCCCCATCTATCTACATAAAACCAGTGCCATCCTTTCCATCTCTCTACATAATACCAGTGCCGTCCTCCCCATCTATCTACATAAAACCAGTCCTGTCCTCTGCATCTCTCTACATAAAACCAGTGCCACCCTACCCATCTGTCTGCATAAACCCAGTGTCGTTCTCCCCATCAATCTAGATAAAACCAGTGCCGTCGTACCTTACGAACTAGATAAAACCAGTGCCATCCTCCCCATCTAACTATATAATACCAGTGCCGTCCTCTCCATCTCTCTACATAAAACCAGTGCCATCTTCCTCATCTATCTGCATAAGGCTATTGCCGTCCTACCCATCTATGTACATAAAACCAGTGCAGCCCTCGCTATCCATCAACATAAAACCAGTGTCGTCCTTCCCATCTATCTGCAGAAAAACAGTGCCGTCCTCCCCATCTATCTATATAAAACTGGTGCCATCCTTTCCATCTCTCTACATAATACCAGTGCCATCCTCCCCATCTAACTACATAAAACAAGTGCCGTCCTCCCCATCTATCTACATAAAATCAGTGCCATCCTACTCATCTATCTACATAAAACCAGTGCCATCCTCCCCATCTATCTACATAAAACCAGTGCTGTCCTCCCCATTTATCTACATAAAACCAGTGCCATCCATTCCATCTATCTACATAAAACCAGTGCCGTCCTCCCCATCTATCTACATAAAACCAGTGCCATCCATTCCATCTCTCTATATAAAACCAGTGCCACCCTACCCATCTATATACATAATACCAGTGCCGTACTCTCCATCTCTCTCATAAAACCAGTACCGTCCTCCCCATCTGTCTGCATAAAACCAGTGTCGTTCTCCCCATCAATCTAGATAAAACCAGTGCCGTCGTACCCAACGAACTAGATAAAACCAGTGCCAAACTCCCCATCTAACTACATAATACCAGTGCCGTCCTCTCCATCTCTCTACATAAAACCAGTGCCATCTTCCTCATCTATCTGATTAAGACCATTGCCGTCCTACCCATCTATCTACATAAAACCAGTGCCGTGCTACTGATCCATCAACATAAAACCAGTGTCGTCCTCCCCATCTATCTACAGAAAAACAGTGCCGTCCTCCCCATCTATCTATATAAAACTAGTGCCATCCTTTCCATCTCTCTACATAATACCAGTGCCATCCTCCCCATCTAACTACATAAAACAAGTGCCGTCCTCCCCATCTATCTACATAAAATCAGTGCCATCCTACTCATCTATCTACATAAAACCAGTGCCATCCTCCCCATCTATCTACATAAAACCAGTGCCGTCCTCCCCATCTATCTACATAAAACCAGTGCCATCCATTCCATCTCTCTATATAAAATCAGTGCCACCCTACCCATCTATATACATAATACCAGTGCCGTACTGTCCATCTCTCTCATAAAACCAGTACCGTCCTCCCCATCTGTCTGCATAAAACTAGTGTCGTTCTCCCCATCAATCTAGATAAAACCAGTGCCGTCGTACCCAACGAACTAGATAAAACCAGTGCCATCCTCCCCATCTAACTACGTAATACCAGTGCCGTCCTCTCCATCTCTCTACATAAAACCAGTGCCATCTTCCGCATCTATCTGCATAAGACCATTGCCGTCCTACCCATCTATCTGCATAAAAGCAGTGCCGTGCTACTGATCCATCAACATAAAACCAGTGTCGTCCTCCCCATCTATGTACATAAAACCAGTGCCCGTTCTCTCCATCTCTCTACATGAATCCAGTGCCGTCCTCCCCATCTCTCTACATCAAACCAGTGCCATCCTACTCATCTATCTACATAAAACCAGTGCCGTCCTACTGATCCATCAACATAAAACCAGTGCCGTCCCACCCATCTATCTACATAAAACCAGTGCCACCCTACACATCTATATACATAATACCACTGCCGTACCCTCCATCTCTCTCATAAACCAGTACCGTCCTCCTCATCTGTCTGCATAAAACCAGTGTCGTCCTCCCCATCTATCTAGATAAAACCAGTGCCGTCGTACCCAACGAACTAGATAAAACCAGCGCCTTCCTCCCCATCTAAGTCAATAAAACCAGTGCCATCTTCCTCATCTATCTACATAAGACCCTTGCCATCCTACCCATCTATATACATAATACCAGTGCCGTACTCTCCATCTCTCTACATGAATCCAGTGCCGTCCTCCACATCTCTCTGCATAAAACCAGTGCAATCTTACCCATCTATATACATAATACCAGTGCCGTACTCTCCATCTCTCTACATGAATCCAGTGCCGTCCTCCACATCTCTCTACATAAAACCAGTGCCATCTTACCCATCTAACTACATAAAACCAGTGCCGCACTCCCCAACTAAGTACAAAAATCCAGTGTCATCCTCCCCATCTATCTACATAAAACCAGTACCATCCTACCCATCTATATACATAATACCAGTGCCGTACTCTCCATCTCTCTCATAAAACCAGTACCGTCCTCCCCATCTGTCTGCATAAAACCAGTGTCGTCCTCCCCATCAATCTAGATAAAACCAGTGCCGTCGTACCCAACGAACTAGATAAAACCAGTGCCATCCTCCCCATCTAACTACATAATACCAGTGCCGTCCTCTCCATCTCTCTACATAGAACCAGTGCCATCTTCCTCATCTGTCTGCATAAGACCATTGCCGTCGTACCCATCTATCTATATAAAACCAGTGCCGTGCTACTGATCCATCAACATAGAACCAGTGTCGTCCTCCCCAACTATCTGCATGAAAACAGTGCAGTCCACCTCTTCTATCTACATAAAACCAGTGCCCGTTCTCTCCATCTCTCTACACGAATCCAGTGCAGTCCTCCATATCTATCTACATAAAACCAGTGCCATCCTACTCATCTATCTACATAAAACCAGTGCCGTCCTACTGATCCATCAACATAAAACCAGTGCCACCCACCCCATCTCTCTAAATAAAACCAGTGCCCTCCTACCCATCTAACTACATAAAACCAGTGCCGTCCTCCTCATCTATCTACATAAAACCAGTGCCGTCCTACCCATCTATATACATAATACCATTGCCGTCCTACCCATCTATTTACATCAAACCAGTGCCGTCCTCTCGATCTCTCTACATAAAACCAGTGCCATCTTCCTCATCTATCTGCTTAAGACAATTGCCGTCCTACCCATCTATCTACATAAAACCAGTGCCGTGCTACTGATCCATCAACATAAAACCAGTGTCGTCCTCCCCATCTATCTACAGAAAAACAGTGCCGTCCTCCCCATCTATCTATATAAAACCAGTGCCATCCTTTCCATCTCTCTACATAATACCAGTGCCATCCTCCCCATCTAACTACATAAAACAAGTGCCGTCCTCCCCATCTATCTACATAAAATCAGTGCCATCCTACTCATCTATCTACATAAAACCAGTGCCATCCTCCCCATCTATCTACATAAAACCAGTGCCGTCCTCCCCATCTATCTACATAAAACCAGTGCCATCCATTCCATCTCTCTATATAAAATCAGTGCCACCCTACCCATCTATATACATAATACCAGTGCCGTACTGTCCATCTCTCTCATAAAACCAGTACCGTCCTCCCCATCTGTCTGCATAAAACTAGTGTCGTTCTCCCCATCAATCTAGATAAAACCAGTGCCGTCGTACCCAACGAACTAGATAAAACCAGTGCCATCCTCCCCATCTAACTACGTAATACCAGTGCCGTCCTCTCCATCTCTCTACATAAAACCAGTGCCATCTTCCGCATCTATCTGCATAAGACCATTGCCGTCCTACCCATCTATCTGCATAAAAGCAGTGCCGTGCTACTGATCCATCAACATAAAACCAGTGTCGTCCTCCCCATCTATCTACATAAAACCAGTGCCCGTTCTCTCCATCTCTCTACATGAATCCAGTGCCGTCCTCCCCATCTCTCTAAATCTAACCAGTGCCATCCTACTCATCTATCTACATAAAACCAGTGCCGTCCCACCCACCCGTCTACATAAAACCAGTGCCATCCTACCCATCTAACTACATAAAACCTGTGCCGTCCTCCCTATCTGTCTGCATAAAACCAGAGTCGTTCTCCCCATCAATCAAGATAAAACCAGTGGGGTCGTACCCAACGAACTGGATAAAACCAGTGCCATCCTCGCCATCTAACTACATAATACCAATGCCGTCCTCTCCATCTCTCTACATAAAACCAGTGCCATCTTCCACATCTATCTGCATAAGACTATTGACATCCTACCCATCTATCTACATAAAACCAGTGCCGAGCTACTGATCCATCAACATTAAACCAGTGCCATCCTCATATCTATCTACATAAAACCAGTGCCGTCCTCCCCATCTATCTACATAAAACCAGTGCCATCCTACCCATCTATCTACATAAAACCAGTGCCGTCCTCCCCATCTATCTACATAAAACCAGTCCTGTCCTCTGCATCTCTCTACATAAAACCAGTGCCACCTTACCCATCTATATACATAATACCAGTGCTGTACTCTCCATCTCTCTCATAAAACCAGTACCGTCCTCCCCATCTCTCTGCATAAACCCAGTGTCGTTCTCCCCATCAATCTAGATAAAACCAGTGCCGTCGTACCCAACGAACTAGATAAAACCAGTGCCTTCCTCCCCATCTAACTACATAATACCAGTGCCATCCTCTCCATCTCTCTACATAAAACCAGTGCCATCTTCCTCATCTATCTGCATAAGACCATTGCCGTCCTACCCATCTATCTACATAAAAGCAGTGCCGTGCTACTGATCCATCAACATAAAACCAGTGTCGTCCTCCCCATCTATCTACATAAAACCAGTGCCCGTTCTCTCCATCTCTCTACATGAATCCAGTGCCGTCCTCCACATCTCTCTACATCAAACCAGTGCTATCCTACTCATCTATCTACATAAAACCAGTGCCGTCCTACTGATCCATCAACATAAAACCAGTGCCGTCCCACCCATCTATCTACATAAAACCAGTGCCACCCTACCCATCTATATACATAATATCAGTGCCGTACTCTCCATCTCTCTCATAAAACCAGTACCGTCCTCCCCATCTGTCTGCATAAAACCAGTGTCGTCCTCCCCATCTATCTAGATAAAACCAGTGCCGTCGTACCCAACGAACTAGATAAAACCAGCACCTTCCTCCCCATCTAAGTACATAAAACCAGTGCCATCTTCCTCATCTATCTACATAAGACCCTTGCCATCCTACCCATCTATATACATAATACCAGTGCCGTACTCTCCATCTCTCTACATGAATCCAGTACCGTCCTCCACATCTCTCTGCATAAAACCAGTGCAATCTTACCCATCCATATACATAATACCACTGCCGTCCTCTCCATCACTCTACATGAATCCAGTGCCGTCCTCCACATCTCTGTACATAAAACCAGTGCCATCGTACCCAGCTAACTGCATAAAACCAGTGCCGCACTCCCCAACTAAGTACAAAAATCCAGTGTCATCCTCCCCATCTATCTACATAAAACCAGTGCCATCCTACCCATCTATCTACATAAAACCAGTGCCGTCCTCCCCATCTATCTACATAAAACCAGTGCCATCCTCCCCAACTATCTACATGAAACCAGTGCAGTCCACCCCTTCTATCTACATAAAACCAGTGCCCGTTCTCTCCATCTCTCTACATGAATCCAGTGCAGTCCTCCACATCTATCTACATAAAACCAGTGCCATCCTACTCATCTATCTACATAAAACCAGTGCCGTCCTACTGATCCATCAACATAAAACCAGTGCCACCCACCCCATCTCTCTAAATAAAACCAGTGCCCTCCTACCTGTCTAACTACATAAAACCAGTGCCGTCCTCCTCATCTATCTACATAAAACAAGTGCCGTCCTACCCATCTATATACATAATACCATTGCCGTCCTACCCATCTATTTACATAAAACCAGTGCCGTCCTCTCGATCTCTCTACATAAAAACACTTTTGTCCTCCCCATCTATATACATAATACCAGTGCCGTACTCTCCATCTCTCTACATGAATCCAGTGCCGTCCTCCACATCTCTCTACATAAAACCAGTGCCATCTTACCCATCTAACTACATAAAACCTCTGCCGTCCTCCCAATCTGTCTGCATAATACCAGTGTCGTTCTCCCCATCAATCTAGATAAAACCAGTGCCGTCGTACCCAACGAACTGGATAAAACCAGTGCCATCCTCGCCATCTAACTACATAATACCAGTGCCGTCCTCTCCATCTCTCTACATAAAACCAGTGCCATCTTCCTCATCTATCTGCATCAGACTATTGACTTCCTACCCATCTATCTACATAAAACCAGTGCCATCCTCATATCTATCTACATAAAACCAGTGCCGTCCTCCCCATCTATCTACATAAAACCAGTGCCATCCTACCCATCTATCTACATAAAACCAGTGCCGTCCTCCCCATCTATCTACATAAAACCAGTCCTGTCCTCTGCATCTCTCTACATAAAACCAGTGCCACCCTACCCATCTATATACATAATACCAGTGCCGTATTCTCCATCTCTCTCATAAAACCAGTACCGTCCTCCCCATCTGTCTGCATAAAACCAGTGTCGTTCTCCCCATCAATCTAGATAAAACCAGTGCCGTCGTACCCAACGAACTAGATAAAACCAGTGCCATCCTCCCCATCTAACTACATAATACCAGTGCCGTCCTCTCCATCTCTCTACATAAAACCAGTGCCATCTTCCTCATCTATCTGCATAAGACCATTACCGTCCTACCCATCTATCTACATAAATGCAGTGCCGTGCTGCTGATCCATCAACATAAAACCAGTGTCGTCCTCCCCATCAATCTACATAAAACCAGTGCAGTCCACCCCATCTATCTACGTAAAACCAGTGCCCGTTCTCTCCATCTCTCTACATGAATCCAGTGCCGTCCTCCATATCTCTCTACATCAAACCAGTGCCATCCTACTCATCTATCTACATAAAACTAGTGCCGTCCTACTGATCCATCAACATAAAACCAGTGCCGTCCCACCCATCTCTCTATATCAAACCAGTGCCACCCTACACATCTATATACATAATACCTGTGCCGTACCCTCCATCTCTCTCATAAAACCAGTACCTTCCTCCCCATCTGTCTGCCTAAAACCAGTGTCGTCCTCCCCATCTATCTAGATAAAACCAGTGCCGTCGTACCCAACGAACTAGATAAAACCAGCGCCTTCCTCCCCATCTAAGTACATAAAACCAGTGCCATCTTCCTCATCTATCTACATAAGACCCTTGCCATCCTACACATCTATATACATAATACCAGTGCCGTACTCTCCATCTCTCTACATGAATCCAGTGCCGTCCTCCACATCTCTCTACATAAAACCAGTGCAATCTTACCCATCTATATACATAATACCAGTGAAATACTCTCCATCTCTCTACATGGATCCAGTGCCGTCCTCCACATCTCTCTACATAAAACCAGTGCCATCTTACCCATCTAACTACATAAAAGCAGTGCCGCACTCCCCAACTAAGTACAAAAATCCAGTGTCATCCTCCCCATCTATCTACATAAAACCAGTGCCATCCTACCCATCTATCTACATAAAACCAGTGCCGTCCTCCCCATCTATCTACATAAAACCAGTCCTGTCCTCTGCATCTCTCTACATAAAACCAGTGCCACCCTACCCATCTATATACATAATACCAGTGCCGTACTCTCCATCTCTCTCATAAAACCAGTACCGTCCTCCCCATCTGTCTGCATAAAACCAGTGTCGTCCTCCCAATCAATCTAGATAAAACCAGTGCCGTCGTACACAACGAACTAGATAAAACCAGTGCCAACCTCCCCATCTAACTACATAATACCAGTGCCGTCCTCTCCATCTCTCTACATAAAACCAGTGCCATCTTCCTCATCTATCTGCTTAAGACCATTGCCGTCCCACCCATCTATCTACATAAAACCAGTGCCGTGCTACTGATCCCTCAACATAAAACCAGTGCCATCCTCATATCTATCTACATAAAACCAGTGCCGTCCTCCCCATCTATCTACATAAAACCAGTGCCATCCTACCCATCTATCTACATAAAACCAGTGCCGTCTTCCCCATCTATCTACATAAAACCAGTCCTGTCCTCTGCATCTCTCTACATAAAACCAGTGCCACCCTACCCATCTATATACATAATACCAGTGCCGTACTCTCCATCTCTCTCATAAAACCAGTACCGTCCTCCCCATCTGTCTGCATAAAACCAGTGTCGTTCTCCCCATCAATCCAGATAAAACCAGTGCCGTCGTACCCAACGAACTAGATAAAACCAGTGCCATCCTCCCCATCTAACTACATAATACCAGTGCCGTCCTCTCCATCTCTCTACATAAAACCAGTGCCATCTTCCTCATCTATCTGCATAAGACCATTACCGTCCTACCCATCTATCTACATAAATGCAGTGCCGTGCTACTGATCCATCAACATAAAACCAGTGTCGTCCTCCCCATCAATCTACATAAAACCAGTGCCATCCTTTTCATCTCTCTACATAATACCAGTGCCGTCCTCCCCATCTAACTACATAAAACAAGTGCCATCCTCCCTCTCTATCTACGTAAAACCAGTGCCGTCCTCCCCATCTATCTGCATAAAAGCAGTGCCGTGCTACTGATCCATCAACATAAAACCAGTGTCGTCCTCCCCATCTATCTACATAAAACCAGTGCCCGTTCTCTCCATCTCTCTACATGAATCCAGTGCCGTCCTCCACATCTCTCTACATCAAACCAGTGCCATCCTACTCATCTATCTACATAAAACCAGTGTCGTCCTACTGATCCATCAACATAAAACCAGTGCCGTCCCACCCATCTATCTACATAAAACCAGTGCCACCCTACACATCTATATACATAATACCAGTGCCGTACCCACCATCTCTCTCATAAAACCAGTACCGTCCTCCCCATCTGTCTGCATAAAACCAGTGTCGTCCTCCCCATCAATCTAGATAAAACCAGTGCCGTCCTCTCTATCTCTCTACATAAAACCAGTGCCGTCCTACCCATCTATCTACATAAAACCAGTGTCGTCCACCCCTTCTATCTACATAAAATCAGTGCCATCCTACTCATCTATCTGCTTAAGACCATTGCCGTCGTACCCATCTATCTACATAAAACCAGTGCCGTGCTAATGATCCATCAACATAAAACCAGTGTCGTCCTCCCCATCTATCTACAGAAAAACAGTGCCGTCCTCCCCATCTATCTAAATAAAACTAGTGCCATCCTTTCCATCTCTCTACATAATACCAGTGCCGTCCTCCCCATCTGACTACATAAAACAAGTGCCGTCCTCCCCATCTATCTACATTAAATCAGTGCCATCCTACTCATCTATCTACATAAAACCAGTGCCATCCTCCCCATCTATCTACATAAAACCAGTGCCGTCCTCTCCATCTCTCTACATAAAACCAGTGCCATCTTCCTCATCTATCTGCATAAAACCAGTGTCGTCCTCCCCATCAATCTAGATAAAACCAGTGCCGTCGTACCCAACGAACTCGATAAAACCAGTGCCATCCTCCCCATCTAACTACATAATACCAGTTCCGTCCTCTCCATCTCTCTACATAAAACCAGTGCCATCTTCCTCATCTATCTGCATAAGACCATTGCCGTCGTACCCACCTATCTACATAAAACCAGTGCCGTGCTACTGATCCATCAACATAAAACCAGTGTCGTCCTCCCCAACTATCTACATGAAACCAGTGCAGTCCACCCCTTCTATCTACATAAAACCAGTGCCCGTTCTCTCCATCTCTCTACATGAATCCAGTGCCGTCCTCCACATCTATCTACATAAAACCAGTGCCATCCTACTCATCTATCTACATAAAACCAGTGCCGTCCTACTGATCCATCAACATAAAACCAGTGCCATCCACCCCATCTCTCTAAATAAAACCAGTGCCCTCCTACCCGTCTAACTACATAAAACCACTGCCGTCCTCCTCATCTATCTACATAAAACCAGTGCCCTCCTACCCGTCTAACTACATAAAACCACTGCCATCCTCCTCATCTATCTACATAAAACCAGTGCCGTCCTACCCATCTATATACATAATACCATTGCCGTCCTACCCATCTATATACATAAAACCAGTGCCGTCCTCTCGATCTCTCTACATAAAACCACTTTTGTCCTCCCCATCTATCTACATAAAACAGTGCCGTCCTACCCATCTATCTACGTAAAACCAGTGCCGTCCTCCACATCTAACTACATAATACCAGTGCCGTCCTCTCCATCTCTCTACATAAAACCAGTGCCATCTTCCTCATCTATCTACATAAGACCATTGCCGTCCTACCTATCTATCTACATAAAACCAGTGCCGTGCTACTGATCCATCAACATAAAACCAGTGCCATCCACCCCATCTCTCGAAATAAAACCAGTGCCGTCCTACCCATCCGTCTACATAAAACCAGTGCCATCCTACCCATCTAACTGCATAAAACCTGTGCCGTCCTCCCCATCTGTCTGCATAAAACCAGTGTCGTTCTCCCCCATCAATCTAGATAAAACCAGTGCCGTCGTACCCAACAAACTAGATAAAACCAGTGCCATCCTTGCCATCTAACTACATAATACCAGTGCCGTCCTCTCCATCTCTCTGCATAAAACCAGTGCCATCTTCCTCATCTATCTGCATAAGACTATTGCCGTCCTACCCATCAATCTACATAAAACCAGTGCCGTCCTACTAATCCATCAACATAAAACCAGTGCCGTCCCACCCATCTATCTACATAAAACCAGTGCCACCCTACACATCTATATACATAATACCTGTGCCGTATCCTCCATCTCTCTCATAAAACCAGTAAAGTCCTCCCCATCTGTCTGCATAAAACCAGTGTCGTCCTCCCCATCTATCTAGATAAAACCAGTGCCATCGTACCCAACGAACTAGATAAAACCAGCGCCTTCCTCCCATCTAACTACATAATACCAGTGCCGTCCTCTCCATCTCTCTACATAAAACCAGTGCCATCTTACCTTTCTAACTACATAAAACCAGTTGCCGTCCTCCCCAACTAAGTACAAAAAACCAGTATCATCCTCCCCATCTATCTACATAAAACCAGTGCCATCCTTTCCATCTCTCTACATAATACCAGTGCCGTCCTCCCCCATCTATCTACATAAAACCAGTCCTGTCCTCTGCATCTCTCTACATAAAACCAGTGCCACCCTACCCATCTGTCTGCATAAACCCAGTGTCGTTCTCCCCATCAATCTAGATAAAACCAGTGCCGTCGTACCTTACGAACTAGATAAAACCAGTGCCATCCTCCCCATCTAACTATATAATACCAGTGCCGTCCTCTCCATCTCTCTACATAAAACCAGTGCCATCTTCCTCATCTATCTGCATAAGGCTATTGCCGTCCTACCCATCTATGTACATAAAACCAGTGCAGTCCTCGCTATCCATCAACATAAAACCAGTGTCGTCCTTCCCATCTATCTGCAGAAAAACAGTGCCGTCCTCCCCATCTATCTATATAAAACTGGTGCCATCCTTTCCATCTCTCTACATAATACCAGTGCCGTCCTCCCCATCTAACTACATAAAACAAGTGCCGTCCTCCCCATCTATCTACATAAAATCAGTGCCATCCTACTCATCTATCTACATAAAACCAGTGCCATCCTCCCCATCTATCTACATAAAACCAGTGCTGTCCTCCCCATTTATCTACATAAAACCAGTGCCATCCATTCCATCTATCTACATAAAACCAGTGCCGTCCTCCCCATCTATCTACATAAAACCAGTGCCATCCATTCCATCTCTCTATATAAAACCAGTGCCACCCTACCCATCTATATACATAATACCAGTGCCGTACTCTCCATCTCTCTCATAAAACCAGTACCGTCCTCCCCATCTGTCTGCATAAAACCAGTGTCGTTCTCCCCATCAATCTAGATAAAACCAGTGCCGTCGTACCCAACGAACTAGATAAAACCAGTGCCAAACTCCCCATCTAACTACATAATACCAGTGCCGTCCTCTCCATCTCTCTACATAAAACCAGTGCCATCTTCCTCATCTATCTGATTAAGACCATTGCCGTCCTACCCATCTATCTACATAAAACCAGTGCCGTGCTACTGATCCATCAACATAAAACCAGTGTCGTCCTCCCCATCTATCTACAGAAAAACAGTGCCGTCCTCCCCATCTATCTATATAAAACTAGTGCCATCCTTTCCATCTCTCTACATAATACCAGTGCCATCCTCCCCATCTAACTACATAAAACAAGTGCCGTCCTCCCCATCTATCTACATAAAATCAGTGCCATCCTACTCATCTATCTACATAAAACCAGTGCCATCCTCCCCATCTATCTACATAAAACCAGTGCCGTCCTCCCCATCTATCTACATAAAACCAGTGCCATCCATTCCATCTCTCTATATAAAATCAGTGCCACCCTACCCATCTATATACATAATACCAGTGCCGTACTGTCCATCTCTCTCATAAAACCAGTACCGTCCTCCCCATCTGTCTGCATAAAACTAGTGTCGTTCTCCCCATCAATCTAGATAAAACCAGTGCCGTCGTACCCAACGAACTAGATAAAACCAGTGCCATCCTCCCCATCTAACTACGTAATACCAGTGCCGTCCTCTCCATCTCTCTACATAAAACCAGTGCCATCTTCCGCATCTATCTGCATAAGACCATTGCCGTCCTACCCATCTATCTGCATAAAAGCAGTGCCGTGCTACTGATCCATCAACATAAAACCAGTGTCGTCCTCCCCATCTATGTACATAAAACCAGTGCCCGTTCTCTCCATCTCTCTACATGAATCCAGTGCCGTCCTCCCCATCTCTCTACATCAAACCAGTGCCATCCTACTCATCTATCTACATAAAACCAGTGCCGTCCTACTGATCCATCAACATAAAACCAGTGCCGTCCCACCCATCTATCTACATAAAACCAGTGCCACCCTACACATCTATATACATAATACCACTGCCGTACCCTCCATCTCTCTCATAAACCAGTACCGTCCTCCTCATCTGTCTGCATAAAACCAGTGTCGTCCTCCCCATCTATCTAGATAAAACCAGTGCCGTCGTACCCAACGAACTAGATAAAACCAGCGCCTTCCTCCCCATCTAAGTCAATAAAACCAGTGCCATCTTCCTCATCTATCTACATAAGACCCTTGCCATCCTACCCATCTATATACATAATACCAGTGCCGTACTCTCCATCTCTCTACATGAATCCAGTGCCGTCCTCCACATCTCTCTGCATAAAACCAGTGCAATCTTACCCATCTATATACATAATACCAGTGCCGTACTCTCCATCTCTCTACATGAATCCAGTGCCGTCCTCCACATCTCTCTACATAAAACCAGTGCCATCTTACCCATCTAACTACATAAAACCAGTGCCGCACTCCCCAACTAAGTACAAAAATCCAGTGTCATCCTCCCCATCTATCTACATAAAACCAGTACCATCCTACCCATCTATATACATAATACCAGTGCCGTACTCTCCATCTCTCTCATAAAACCAGTACCGTCCTCCCCATCTGTCTGCATAAAACCAGTGTCGTCCTCCCCATCAATCTAGATAAAACCAGTGCCGTCGTACCCAACGAACTAGATAAAACCAGTGCCATCCTCCCCATCTAACTACATAATACCAGTGCCGTCCTCTCCATCTCTCTACATAGAACCAGTGCCATCTTCCTCATCTGTCTGCATAAGACCATTGCCGTCGTACCCATCTATCTATATAAAACCAGTGCCGTGCTACTGATCCATCAACATAGAACCAGTGTCGTCCTCCCCAACTATCTGCATGAAAACAGTGCAGTCCACCTCTTCTATCTACATAAAACCAGTGCCCGTTCTCTCCATCTCTCTACACGAATCCAGTGCAGTCCTCCATATCTATCTACATAAAACCAGTGCCATCCTACTCATCTATCTACATAAAACCAGTGCCGTCCTACTGATCCATCAACATAAAACCAGTGCCACCCACCCCATCTCTCTAAATAAAACCAGTGCCCTCCTACCCATCTAACTACATAAAACCAGTGCCGTCCTCCTCATCTATCTACATAAAACCAGTGCCGTCCTACCCATCTATATACATAATACCATTGCCGTCCTACCCATCTATTTACATCAAACCAGTGCCGTCCTCTCGATCTCTCTACATAAAACAGGTGCCATCTTCCTCATCTATCTGCTTAAGACAATTGCCGTCCTACCCATCTATCTACATAAAACCAGTGCCGTGCTACTGATCCATCAACATAAAACCAGTGTCGTCCTCCCCATCTATCTACAGAAAAACAGTGCCGTCCTCCCCATCTATCTATATAAAACCAGTGCCATCCTTTCCATCTCTCTACATAATACCAGTGCCATCCTCCCCATCTAACTACATAAAACAAGTGCCGTCCTCCCCATCTATCTACATAAAATCAGTGCCATCCTACTCATCTATCTACATAAAACCAGTGCCATCCTCCCCATCTATCTACATAAAACCAGTGCCGTCCTCCCCATCTATCTACATAAAACCAGTGCCATCCATTCCATCTCTCTATATAAAATCAGTGCCACCCTACCCATCTATATACATAATACCAGTGCCGTACTGTCCATCTCTCTCATAAAACCAGTACCGTCCTCCCCATCTGTCTGCATAAAACTAGTGTCGTTCTCCCCATCAATCTAGATAAAACCAGTGCCGTCGTACCCAACGAACTAGATAAAACCAGTGCCATCCTCCCCATCTAACTACGTAATACCAGTGCCGTCCTCTCCATCTCTCTACATAAAACCAGTGCCATCTTCCGCATCTATCTGCATAAGACCATTGCCGTCCTACCCATCTATCTGCATAAAAGCAGTGCCGTGCTACTGATCCATCAACATAAAACCAGTGTCGTCCTCCCCATCTATCTACATAAAACCAGTGCCCGTTCTCTCCATCTCTCTACATGAATCCAGTGCCGTCCTCCCCATCTCTCTAAATCTAACCAGTGCCATCCTACTCATCTATCTACATAAAACCAGTGCCGTCCCACCCACCCGTCTACATAAAACCAGTGCCATCCTACCCATCTAACTACATAAAACCTGTGCCGTCCTCCCTATCTGTCTGCATAAAACCAGAGTCGTTCTCCCCATCAATCAAGATAAAACCAGTGGGGTCGTACCCAACGAACTGGATAAAACCAGTGCCATCCTCGCCATCTAACTACATAATACCAATGCCGTCCTCTCCATCTCTCTACATAAAACCAGTGCCATCTTCCACATCTATCTGCATAAGACTATTGACATCCTACCCATCTATCTACATAAAACCAGTGCCGAGCTACTGATCCATCAACATTAAACCAGTGCCATCCTCATATCTATCTACATAAAACCAGTGCCGTCCTCCCCATCTATCTACATAAAACCAGTGCCATCCTACCCATCTATCTACATAAAACCAGTGCCGTCCTCCCCATCTATCTACATAAAACCAGTCCTGTCCTCTGCATCTCTCTACATAAAACCAGTGCCACCTTACCCATCTATATACATAATACCAGTGCTGTACTCTCCATCTCTCTCATAAAACCAGTACCGTCCTCCCCATCTCTCTGCATAAACCCAGTGTCGTTCTCCCCATCAATCTAGATAAAACCAGTGCCGTCGTACCCAACGAACTAGATAAAACCAGTGCCTTCCTCCCCATCTAACTACATAATACCAGTGCCATCCTCTCCATCTCTCTACATAAAACCAGTGCCATCTTCCTCATCTATCTGCATAAGACCATTGCCGTCCTACCCATCTATCTACATAAAAGCAGTGCCGTGCTACTGATCCATCAACATAAAACCAGTGTCGTCCTCCCCATCTATCTACATAAAACCAGTGCCCGTTCTCTCCATCTCTCTACATGAATCCAGTGCCGTCCTCCACATCTCTCTACATCAAACCAGTGCTATCCTACTCATCTATCTACATAAAACCAGTGCCGTCCTACTGATCCATCAACATAAAACCAGTGCCGTCCCACCCATCTATCTACATAAAACCAGTGCCACCCTACCCATCTATATACATAATATCAGTGCCGTACTCTCCATCTCTCTCATAAAACCAGTACCGTCCTCCCCATCTGTCTGCATAAAACCAGTGTCGTCCTCCCCATCTATCTAGATAAAACCAGTGCCGTCGTACCCAACGAACTAGATAAAACCAGCACCTTCCTCCCCATCTAAGTACATAAAACCAGTGCCATCTTCCTCATCTATCTACATAAGACCCTTGCCATCCTACCCATCTATATACATAATACCAGTGCCGTACTCTCCATCTCTCTACATGAATCCAGTACCGTCCTCCACATCTCTCTGCATAAAACCAGTGCAATCTTACCCATCTATATACATAATACCACTGCCGTCCTCTCCATCACTCTACATGAATCCAGTGCCGTCCTCCACATCTCTGTACATAAAACCAGTGCCATCGTACCCAGCTAACTGCATAAAACCAGTGCCGCACTCCCCAACTAAGTACAAAAATCCAGTGTCATCCTCCCCATCTATCTACATAAAACCAGTGCCATCCTACCCATCTATCTACATAAAACCAGTGCCGTCCTCCCCATCTATCTACATAAAACCAGTCCTGTCCTCTGCATCTCTCTACATAAAACCAGTGCCACCCTACCCATCTATATACATAATACCAGTGCCGTACTCTCCATCTCTCTCATAAAACCAGTACCGTCCTCCCCATCTAACTACATAAAACAAGTGCCGTCCTCCCCATCTATCTACATAAAACCAGTGCCATCCTCCCTATCTATCTACGTAAAACCAGTGCCGTCCTCCCCATCTATCTACATAAAACCAGTGCCATCCTACCCATCTATCTACATAAAACCAGTGCCGTCCTCCCCATCTATCTACATAAAACCAGTGCCATCCTCCCCAACTATCTACATGAAACCAGTGCAGTCCACCCCTTCTATCTACATAAAACCAGTGCCCGTTCTCTCCATCTCTCTACATGAATCCAGTGCAGTCCTCCACATCTATCTACATAAAACCAGTGCCATCCTACTCATCTATCTACATAAAACCAGTGCCGTCCTACTGATCCATCAACATAAAACCAGTGCCACCCACCCCATCTCTCTAAATAAAACCAGTGCCCTCCTACCTGTCTAACTACATAAAACCAGTGCCGTCCTCCTCATCTATCTACATAAAACAAGTGCCGTCCTACCCATCTATATACATAATACCATTGCCGTCCTACCCATCTATTTACATAAAACCAGTGCCGTCCTCTCGATCTCTCTACATAAAAACACTTTTGTCCTCCCCATCTATATACATAATACCAGTGCCGTACTCTCCATCTCTCTACATGAATCCAGTGCCGTCCTCCACATCTCTCTACATAAAACCAGTGCCATCTTACCCATCTAACTACATAAAACCTCTGCCGTCCTCCCAATCTGTCTGCATAATACCAGTGTCGTTCTCCCCATCAATCTAGATAAAACCAGTGCCGTCGTACCCAACGAACTGGATAAAACCAGTGCCATCCTCGCCATCTAACTACATAATACCAGTGCCGTCCTCTCCATCTCTCTACATAAAACCAGTGCCATCTTCCTCATCTATCTGCATCAGACTATTGACTTCCTACCCATCTATCTACATAAAACCAGTGCCATCCTCATATCTATCTACATAAAACCAGTGCCGTCCTCCCCATCTATCTACATAAAACCAGTGCCATCCTACCCATCTATCTACATAAAACCAGTGCCGTCCTCCCCATCTATCTACATAAAACCAGTCCTGTCCTCTGCATCTCTCTACATAAAACCAGTGCCACCCTACCCATCTATATACATAATACCAGTGCCGTATTCTCCATCTCTCTCATAAAACCAGTACCGTCCCTCCCCATCTGTCTGCATAAAACCAGTGTCGTTCTCCCCATCAATCTAGATAAAACCAGTGCCGTCGTACCCAACGAACTAGATAAAACCAGTGCCATCCTCCCCATCTAACTACATAATACCAGTGCCGTCCTCTCCATCTCTCTACATAAAACCAGTGCCATCTTCCTCATCTATCTGCATAAGACCATTACCGTCCTACCCATCTATCTACATAAATGCAGTGCCGTGCTGCTGATCCATCAACATAAAACCAGTGTCGTCCTCCCCATCAATCTACATAAAACCAGTGCAGTCCACCCCATCTATATACGTAAAACCAGTGCCCGTTCTCTCCATCTCTCTACATGAATCCAGTGCCGTCCTCCATATCTCTCTACATCAAACCAGTGCCATCCTACTCATCTATCTACATAAAACTAGTGCCGTCCTACTGATCCATCAACATAAAACCAGTGCCGTCCCAGCCATCTCTCTATATCAAACCAGTGCCACCCTACACATCTATATACATAATACCTGTGCCGTACCCTCCATCTCTCTCATAAAACCAGTACCTTCCTCCCCATCTGTCTGCCTAAAACCAGTGTCGTCCTCCCCATCTATCTAGATAAAACCAGTGCCGTCGTACCCAACGAACTAGATAAAACCAGCGCCTTCCTCCCCATCTAAGTACATAAAACCAGTGCCATCTTCCTCATCTATCTACATAAGACCCTTGCCATCCTACACATCTATATACATAATACCAGTGCCGTACTCTCCATCTCTCTACATGAATCCAGTGCCGTCCTCCACATCTCTCTACATAAAACCAGTGCAATCTTACCCATCTATATACATAATACCAGTGACGTACTCTCCATCTCTCTACATGGATCCAGTGCCGTCCTCCACATCTCTCTACATAAAACCAGTGCCATCTTACCCATCTAACTACATAAAAGCAGTGCCGCACTCCCCAACTAAGTACAAAAATCCAGTGTCATCCTCCCCATCTATCTACATAAAACCAGTGCCATCCTACCCATCTATCTACATAAAACCAGTGCCGTCCTCCCCATCTATCTACATAAAACCAGTCCTGTCCTCTGCATCTCTCTACATAAAACCAGTGCCACCCTACCCATCTATATACATAATACCAGTGCCGTACTCTCCATCTCTCTCATAAAACCAGTACCGTCCTCCCCATCTGTCTGCATAAAACCAGTGTCGTCCTCCCAATCAATCTAGATAAAACCAGTGCCGTCGTACACAACGAACTAGATAAAACCAGTGCCAACCTCCCCATCTAACTACATAATACCAGTGCCGTCCTCTCCATCTCTCTACATAAAACCAGTGCCATCTTCCTCATCTATCTGCTTAAGACCATTGCCGTCCCACCCATCTATCTACATAAAACCAGTGCCGTGCTACTGATCCCTCAACATAAAACCAGTGCCATCCTCATATCTATCTACATAAAACCAGTGCCGTCCTCCCCATCTATCTACATAAAACCAGTGCATCCTACCCATCTATCTACATAAAACCAGTGCCGTCTTCCCCATCTATCTACATAAAACCAGTCCTGTCCTCTGCATCTCTCTACATAAAACCAGTGCCACCCTACCCATCTATATACATAATACCAGTGCCGTACTCTCCATCTCTCTCATAAAACCAGTACCGTCCTCCCCATCTGTCTGCATAAAACCAGTGTCGTTCTCCCCATCAATCCAGATAAAACCAGTGCCGTCGTACCCAACGAACTAGATAAAACCAGTGCCATCCTCCCCATCTAACTACATAATACCAGTGCCGTCCTCTCCATCTCTCTACATAAAACCAGTGCCATCTTCCTCATCTATCTGCATAAGACCATTACCGTCCTACCCATCTATCTACATAAATGCAGTGCCGTGCTACTGATCCATCAACATAAAACCAGTGTCGTCCTCCCCATCAATCTACATAAAACCAGTGCCATCCTTTTCATCTCTCTACATAATACCAGTGCCGTCCTCCCCATCTAACTACATAAAACAAGTGCCATCCTCCCTCTCTATCTACGTAAAACCAGTGCCGTCCTCCCCATCTATCTGCATAAAAGCAGTGCCGTGCTACTGATCCATCAACATAAAACCAGTGTCGTCCTCCCCATCTATCTACATAAAACCAGTGCCCGTTCTCTCCATCTCTCTACATGAATCCAGTGCCGTCCTCCACATCTCTCTACATCAAACCAGTGCCATCCTACTCATCTATCTACATAAAACCAGTGCCGTCCTACTGATCCATCAACATAAAACCAGTGCCGTCCCACCCATCTATCTACATAAAACCAGTGCCACCCTACACATCTATATACATAATACCAGTGCCGTACCCACCATCTCTCTCATAAAACCAGTACCGTCCTCCCCATCTGTCTGCATAAAACCAGTGTCGTCCTCCCCATCAATCTAGATAAAACCAGTGCCGTCCTCTCTATCTCTCTACATAAAACCAGTGCCGTCCTACCCATCTATCTACATAAAACCAG